>NC_088415.1:67116913-67304413 GCF_034236695.1 Oncorhynchus nerka
AAGCTGTTTAAAGGCACAGTCAACTTAGTGTATGTAAATGTCTGACCCACTGGAATTGTGATACGGGTAATTATAAGTGACATAATCTGTCTGTAAACAATTTTTGGAAAAATTAATTGTGTCATGCATAAAGTAGATGTCCTAACCGACTTTCCAAAACTATAATTTGTTAACTTCTTGGTGACGGGGGGCAGTATTGAGTGGCTTGGATGAATAAGAGTAAACTGCCTTCTACTCTGTCCCAGATGCTTATATAAGCATATTAAATCAAATCAAATCAAATGTTATTTGTCACATACACATGGTTAGCAGATGTTAATGCGAGTGTAGCGAAATGCTTGTGCTTCTAGTTCCGACAATGCAGTAATAACCAACAAGTAATCTAACTAACAATATTATTAGTAGTATTGGACAGAAAACACTCTGAAGTTTTTAAAAAGGTTTGAATGAGGTCTGTGAGTATAACAGAACTCATATTGCCGGCGAAAACCTGAGACAAATCCAACCAGGAAGTGGGACATCTGAGGTTTGTAGTTTCATTTAAGTGATTGCCTATCCAATATGCTGTGTCTATGGGGCCAGATTGCACTTCCCACGGCTTCCAGCAGATGTCAACAGTCGTTAGAAAGTTGTTTGAGGCTTCTATTGTGGACTAGGCTGAGGCCAATCAGTTGTTTACTGCGCGGTCACGCGGGCGCACTGTGCCCTCTTTTTCCTCTGTAATGAATACGCTATTGTCCGGTTGGAATATTATTGAAGATATATTATAAAAAGACCCTAAAGATTGATTGTTAACATCGTTTGACATGTTTCCACAAACTGTCATGGAACTCTTTTGACTTTTCATCTGGATTGCCTTAGGAATAGTGAACTAAACACGCAAACAAAACGGAGGTATTTGGACATAAATATGGACATAATCGAACAAAACAAACATTTCTTGTGGAAGTGGGAGTCCTGGGAGTGCATTCCTACGAAGATCAGCAGAGGTAAGTGAAGATTTATTATGCTATTTATGACTTTTGTTGACTCCACAATTTGGCGGCTAACTGTATGGCTTGCATTTGTGGCTGAACGCTGTTCTCAGATTATTGAATATTGTGCTTTTGCCGTAAAGCTTTTTTGAAATCTGACACAGCGGTTGCATTAAGAACAAGTTTATCTTTAATTCTATGTAAAACATGTATCTTTCATCAAAGTTTATGATGAGTATTTCTGTTATTTGATGTGGCTCTCTGCAATTTCTCCTGATGTTTTGGAGGCATTTCTGAACCTGGCGCCAATGTAAACGGAGGTTTTTGGATATAAATATGAATTTGATCGAACAAAACATACATGTATTGTGTAACATTGAGTCCTGGGAGTGTCATCTGATGAAGATCGTCAAAGGTTAGTGATTCATTTTATCTATATTTCTGTTTTTTTGTGACACCTCTCTTTGGTTGGAAAATGGCTGAATGCTTTCTGTGACTAGTTGCTGACCTAACATAATGATATGTTCTGCTTTCGCCGAGAAGCCTTTTTGAAATCGGACACTGTGGTTGGATTAACGAGAGGTGTATCTTTAAAATTGTGTAAAATACTTGTATGGTTGAAGAATTTTAATTATGAGATCTCTGTTGTTTTGAATTTGGCGCCCTGCCATTTCACTGGCTTTTGGCGAGGTGGGATGCTAGTGTCCCGAACGATCCCAGAGAGGTTAACAAAAAAATTGTGGATTGGTTGAAAAACGGATTTTAATGACTCCAACCTCAGTGTATGTAAACTTCCAACTTAAACTGTAACTGTCATAATCTGAAGTACCCAGAAAGGTCACTAGATGTCATGTGATAAAGTTCCGGTAGTTTCTGGTAATTCTGGTAGTTTTTCTGGTATAAGTTATATACCCTTCTTTTACAATTCCAGTCAACAGTCTTGCTGGTGCTCTCAGTTTGAAAGTTTTTGCCCGTTCTCCTGCTTTTTCTATTTCTCCTTTTTCTAGTCCTCCCGGTTTTGACCCTTGCCTGTTTCTGGACTCTGTACCTGCCTGCCTGACCATCCTGCCTGCCTTGCCCTTGAGCCTGCCTGCCACTCTGTACCTCCTGGACTCCTGATTTTGTTTTGACCTTTTGCCTGTCCAAGACCATTCTCTTTCCTACTCCTTTTTGGATTATTAAACATCTAAGACTCCAACCATCTGCCTCCTGTGTCTGCATCTGGGTCTCGCCTTGAGTTATGATAGTACGAACTGGCCTTGACAGACCCAGCAGACTTGGACCAGCTTCGTCACGCTGTCTCCCTGCAGGGAGCCACCATTGGGAGACATGAGGAACTGTTACAGGACCTTCTGGAAGGGCTTCGTTCTCTGACAGAATGCCACATCCAAGGGTTTAAGGCTACTATGGAGCAAATTAAGGAGTTAACTCATAGGCTGTTCGCCATCCCTGAGAGACCCCAACTTCCCGGTACATTTTTTCCTTTTAGTGGTGAGTTGGTACAGCCTACCCCGGCTCCCCGAGAACCCTGCTTACCTACTCCGGAGCAATATTCTAGAGATTCTGGTACCTGTTAGGGATTTCTTTCTCAGTGCTCACTTATTTTTCTGTATACTTCTGGCCCTTTTTTGGACACTGTGTTAACAACCCTCCAGGTAAGCTTCAATGCCATACAACTCTCCTTCCGTGGCCTCCAATTGCTCTTAAATACAAGTAAAACTAAATGCATGCTCTTCAACCGATCGCTGCCTGCACCTGCCCGCCTGTCCAACATCACTACTCTGGACGGCTCTGACTTAGAATACGTAGACAACTACAAATACCTAGGTGTCTGGTTAGACTGTAAACTCTCCTTCCAGACCCACATCAAACATCTCCAATCCAAAGTTAAATCTAGAATTGGCTTCCTATTTCGCAACAAAGCATCCTTCACTCATGCTGCCAAACATACCCTTGTAAAACTGACCATCCTACCAATCCTCGACTTCTGCGATGTCATTTACAAAATAGCCTCTAATACCCTACTCAACAAATTGGATGCAGTCTATCACAGTGCCATCCGTTTTGTCACCAAAGCCCCATATACTACCCACCATTGCGACCTGTACGCTCTCGTTGGCTGGCCCTCGCTTCATGCTCCTTGCCAAACCCACTGACTCCATGTCATCTACAAGACCCTGCTAGGTAAAGTCCCCCCTTATCTCAGCTCGCTGGTCACCCACCTGTAGCACGCGCTTCAGCAGGTATATCTCTCTGGTCACCCCCAAAACCAATTATTTCTTTGGCCGCCTCTCCTTCCAGTTCTCTGCTGCCAATGACTGGAACGAACTACAAAAATCTCTGAAACTGGAAACACTTATCTCCCTCACTAGCTTTAAGCACCAGCTGTCAGAGCAGCTCACAGATTACTGCACCTGTACATAGCCTATCTATAATTTAGCCCAAACAACTACCTCTTTCCCTACTATATTTATTTTATTTTAGTTATTTATTTTGCTCCTTTGCACCCCATTATTTTTATTTCAACTTTGCGCATTCTTCCACTGTAAATCTACCATTCCAGTGTTTTACTTGCTATATTGTATTTACTTTGCCACCATGGCCTTTTTTTTGCCTTTTACCTCCCTTATCTCACCTCATTTGCTCACATCGTATATAGACTTGTTTCTACTGTATTGTTGGCTGTATGTTTGTTTTACTCCATGTGTAACTCTGTGTTGTTGTATGTGTCGAACTGCTTTGCTTTATCTTGGCCAGGTCGCAATTGTAAATGAGAAATTGTTCTTAACTTGCCTAACTGGTTAAATAAAGGTGAAATACAAAAATAAAATTAAAATAAATACAGCTATCTTCGTTCCCTTCGGACTGATCGAAGAGGGCATATATTATTACGCTAATGTCGGGAAGGGCGCTCTCCAGGGCCATGGCTGTTTGGGTGCAATAAGCCAGTGAGGAAGGTATTAGAGTCTCCAGTATCCGGGAGAGAGGCAGCCAGTAAACTTCTTGATTTTCGCACATTGGCCGCTGAGATTGCTTGGAATGCGTAGTCTCTCTTCGATACCTTTCTTCACGGATTATCTGAGGTGGATAAAAGATGAGCCGGTAGATTTCGACTCCCTCATTGCCCTAACCATTAAAATTGATGGACGCTTAAGGGAACGCAGGAGTGAGAGGAGGTCTGGCCTCGGCCACACTCGTTCACCCGCTATGGCTCGCTCATCTTCAAAGTAATCAGGAAGTTCTCGAAGGCAGTTTTCCCAAGAGGATCCGAAGCCACCCGAGCGCCCTCGTGAATTATCAACGACGGGTGAGTTGAATTCTCCTGAGTCTATGCTATTCGGAAGAGCTAGGTTATCGGTTGGGGAACGCTCACGTAGGCTGAATTCTAACTGTTGTCTTTACTGTGGCAGGCAGGACATTACATACCCACCTGCCCTGTTAGGAAACCCTTGTCTTTGGTGGGTACAAGTACTTTGGTGAGTCAGACTGGGAGTTCCCTAATTCCCATAACCCTTACACCTTTTTTTGTGCTTTTGCTGTGGGGAGACCAATCTAAGTCTCTCCGAGTGCTTTTTGACTCTGGGGCGGATGAAAGTTTTATGGATGCTACTATTGCTTCTGAGTTAGGTATTCCCATTCAACCTCTCTCGGTTCCCTCCTCATTGCACCTCCCCATGTTCCTGTTGTATTGGGGTTTTCCTGGCTCCAAAACCATAACCCTGTTATTGACTGGACCACAAGCTCCATCCTGGGTTGGAGCCCATTTTGCCATTCCCACTGTCTTCAAGCAGCACAGTCTTCCCCCAGATGTCTTCCTCAGGACGTCAGCAAGGCTTTAGAAGTTTCTGTCATTCCCACTGAATACCATGACATACTTAAAGTTTTCAGTAAGGCACGTGCTACTTCCCTACCCCCCGCACCGGCCTTATGATTGTGCCATTGATCTTCTCCCAGGCACCACACCACCTCGGTCGGCTACATTCTCTATCCGGGCCAGAGACCAAGGCTATGGAAGAGTACAAAGAGGAGTCTTTGGCTACTGGGGCCGTCCGTCTGTCTGCATCTCCTGCCGGTGCAGGGTTTTTCTTTGTGGAGAAGAAGGACAAGACCCTGAGTCTGTGCATACACTACCGGGGACTGAATTACATTACTGTCAAAAATCATTACCCACTACCACTCCTCTCCTTGGCTTTTGAAAATCTCCTAGGGGCTACCATTTTTTCCAAGTTGGACCTTCGGAATGCCTACCACCTGGTTCGGATACGTGAAGGGGATGAGTGGAAGACAGCCTTCAACACAACCAGCGGACATTATTCGGTAAACGATGGGATCCGGGACATGATTAACCGTTTTGTGTTTGTCTACTTTGATGACATCCTGTTTTTTCCCTGGTCTGCCCAAGAGCATGGTCTTCACTTCAGGCAGGTCTTTCAGCGCCTCCTGGAGACCCAACTGTTTGTGAAAGCCGAGAAGTGTGAGTTCCACCGCTATACAATCACTTTTCTGGGATATGTCATTGCTGAGGGTAATGTCCAGATGGATCCTGGAAAGGTGAAAGCAGTGGTGGATTGGCCTCAACCTAGGTCCAGGGTGCAGTTGCAACGTTTCCTAGGATTGAAAAACTTCTACCACCGTTTCATTTGGGGTTACAGCACCCTGGCGGCCCCCCTTTGGGCACTCACTTCTCCAAAAGTACCGTTCAAATGGTCTCCTGCTGCCAAAAAAGCCTTTGTGGACCTGAAGCATCAATTCACAACAGCACCCATTCTAATCCATCCGGACCCGTCGCTTCAATTTGTGGTTGTGGTGGATGCTTCAGATGTTGGAGTGGGGGCCATCCTGTCCCAGCGATCTGCCCAGAACCAAAAGATTAATCCCTGTGCCTTCCTGTCCCATCGTCTCAATCCTGCAGAGAGGAACTATGATGTAGGCAACCGAGAACTCCTGGCGGTCAAGATGGAAGATGGAAGAGGGGAGGCACTGGCTGGAAAGAGCAGAACAGCCATTCTTGGTTTGGACCGACCATTAAATTCTGGAATATCTCTGTACAGCCAAGCGCCTTAACTCAGGCAGGCCCGGTGGGCTCTTGTTAACCAAATTCAACTTCACCATTTCCTACCGCCCAGGATCCAAAAATGTGAAGCCTGACACTCTCTCTAGCCTATACAGTTCCTCTGCCACACCCTCGGTCACCAAAATCATTCACCTTACCTCATGCGTAGCAGCCACAGTGGATTGGGTTATTGAGAACCTGGTTCGCAAGGCACAACGCTCCCTGCCTGGACCTGAAGAGGGCCCCGGCTGCCCAGCTGTTTGTCCCCAACTCAGTCCGGTCCTGGAATGGGCTCATTCCTCCAGGCTAACCTGTCATCCTGGTTCCCGCCATACCCTAGCCTTCCTTCAACAACGTTTCTGGTGGCCGCAATGGTTCCTGATGTCTCTGCTTTTGTCGCCGCATGCACGGTGTGCGCCCAGAACCAAAACTCCACGGCAAGCTCCTTCTGGTCTTCTTCAGCCACTACCGCTCCCACATCGTCCCTGGTCCCATTTCTCTCTGGCCTTTGTCACTGGACTTCCCCCTTCTAATGGCAACACCATCATTCTGACAGTGGTGGATCGGTTTTCTAAGGCCGCTCATTTCATCCCTCTCCTTAAACTATCCTCTGCCAAGGAAACTTCCCCGCTCATGGATCCGGAAGACCATGCTGCACCATGGTCACCCGGTGGATATGGTCTCCAACCAGGATCCTCAATTCTCATCTCAGTTTTGGAAGGCGTTCTGCAACTTTATTGGGGCATTGGCCCGTCTATCCTCAGGATTCCATCCCCAATCGAACGGCCAGTTGGCGCGAGCTAATCAGGACATGGAGACCACCTTAAGATGCCTGGTCTCAACCAACCCCACTACCTGAAGCCGTCAACTGGTCTGGGTGGAGTATGCCTGGAACACCCTTCCCTGTTTTGCCACGGGACACTTCCCTTTCAAGTGCTCCATGGGGTATCAGCCTCCACTCTTTCCGGAACAAGAGCAGGAGGTCAGCGTACCCTAGGCCCAGATGTTTGTCCGCTGCTGTTGACATACCTGGAGAAGAACCAGGGTGGCTATTCTCAAGACCAACTTCAGGTATCGTCAACAAGCGGACCATCGCCGGACGCCAGGTCCCCACTACCGCATTGGGCAGAGGGTATGGCTTTCCACTCGGGATCTGCCCCTTCGGGTGGAGTCCCGCAAGCTGTCTCCCCATTTCATTGGTCCTTTTCCCATCTCTAGAGTCCTGAGTTCCACTGCTGTCAGTCTTGTGTTACCCCATACCCTCCATATTCACCCTACCTTCCATGTGTCTAGGATTAAGGCTGTGTTACACTGTCCTTTGTCTTCTGTTTCCAGGCCCTACCATCCCCCCCGGGTCATCAATGGCCAGACAGCGTATACGGTGAGACACCTCCTGAGGGTTCGACCACGGGGTAGGGGTTTCCAGTACCTGGTTGATTGGGAGGGTTCTGGCCCAGAGGAGAGGTGCTGGGTCTCTGCTAAAGACATTCCGGACTCAGCCCTCATTGACCGATTTTCACCACTGACACCCCATTCAGCCAGGTATGCACCCAGGTAGGATGCCAGGTGGCGTCCTACCTGTCACACGCAGATCTGTTTCACCTGTCCTTGTTATTGTCTCCACCCCCTCCAGGTGTCGCTTGTTTTCCCCAGTGTATTTACCCCTGAATTTCCTGTCTCTCTGTGCTAGTTCGTCTTGTATGTCCAAGTTAACCAGCGTTTTTTTCCCTGTTCTCCTGCTTTTGCTATTTCACCTTTTTCCAGTCCTCCTGGTTTTCATCCTTGCATGTTTCTGGACTCTGTACCCGCCTACCTGACATTCTGTCTGCCTTGACCTCAAACCTGCCTTCCACTCTGTACCTCTGATCTGGTTTGGACCTTTTTCCTGGCCATGACTATTCTCTTGCCTACTCCTTTTTGGATTATTAAGCATATGCCTCCTGTGTCTGCATCTGGGTCTCGCCTTGAGTTATGATAAGCACCATGTCGTGAATCCTTACCACTGCTACACCTGGCTATCAGCCGAGCCTTGTCTGACAGCGAAACAGTTAATTCAGCCTAATTTAGTGCCTTTAAAAAAAACATAGATGATATTGCTGACTTGCTTAAACAAGTGTGGTTTCTACTGACAATTGAGATGTACAAACTATGGCATAAGGGGATGATAAGAGGCAAGAGGCAATCTGTAATTTGGATTAAGACATCAATTCAGCGAGCTAGGATGGACATAGTCAATATAACTATTTGTTCAGCACTTTTGAAATGTACAGCGACAGAATTCAGAACATGAGCCGTTCTTACAGTATTCTCCCTGTACATCAAGTCAGAATTGTAGGATGCATTAAGGGGGCATATAAGCAGACAATGAAAGCTCTTACAATATTTGATGATTACATTTCTCTAAAACAGGCTATAGGCTACATGTGCACCACCAAGTCAGAACAGTAGGCTAAATTATGAGAGGGAAGGTCACAAATTATTAGGGTGAGGCACATGGGCTATTAACAGCTTAATACACAACATACACTTAGTATTACTTTCTTAGCTACAGTATACATATCTCCCTGGCATATTACATCATTTATGCAGCAGCATACAATACATTTTTGGACTCACCTTGTTGTGCTGTGCTCACTTGAACAGGAAGGTGGCTTAGCGGTCCTTCTTGTGGGCTCTAGAAAGAGGCCCGAAATCCTGACTTGGAATTCTGAGTTGGATGACCGTTCAAAATTATTTCCTGCGTTGTCCCAGTCGGAGCGAGTTTTATCCAAAGTTCCCAGTTGTCTTGAATTCACTGAAGTCTGAGATTTCCCAGTTCCTAGTTTCCAGTTTGTTTTGACCGTGGCAGAAGTCATGCTGGATTGACAGCATGGCCAATGTATTCAAACATTTCTGTCCCATGGCGTTACCCCCTTTTTCGTGATATCCAATTGGTCTCATCGGTGCAACTCCCCTATGGACTTGGCAAAGGACGAGACTCCTGCCACAAGGAGTCGCTAGAGCACAATGAGACAAGGACATCCAGGCCAGCTAAACCCTCCCCTATCCCGAACGACGTTGGGCCATTACCAACCCCTATGCTCCATATTTTCCGCTGGCTGCTCCACCAGCGAACAATGCACTGAGCTAGGTAGGCTGGAACACCTGCATTTTGTAGCTGCCTTACTCAATAAAGCAAATGCGGCTTTATTAACTCAATTATATATTATTTTACATTGTTTGCAAACTGATATGTGACATGTATTAATGTCAAAATAACATGCAAAACAGGCAAAATGTGTATCTATATATATATATATATACAGTATATATATATTATTGTTTTGTTTGTTGTTGTTGTAGCTAAACAGGTGGGGCTCAAAACAGGTGCACATGCCCTGAATGACGTGTCAACACTGAGGCTTTATGAGGCATCACTACAGACCCTGGTTCGATTCCAGGCTGTATCACAACCGGCTGTGATTGGGAGTCCCATAGGTTGGTGCAACATTAGCCCAGCGTCGTCCGGGTTAGGGTTTGGCCGGGGTAGGCCATCATTGTGAATCCGAATTTGTACTTAACTGACTTGCCTAGTTTTTTTTTAAAAAGTGTTCCTCGCTGATGTTCAGTGTCACACCACTGTTAGGCATGCATGGGTTATATTCACTTACATACTGTAAATCCTTAGTTAGATTCTCCTTATCCACCACCCCCTCTCTTCAAGGTCTCATTTATAAGGCAATTATTTTTATTTGGTATTTATTTATCTTTTTTAACTAGGCAAGTCGGTTAAGAACAAACTCTTATTTATATTGGCAGCCTACCCCGGCCAAACCCAGACGACACTGGGCCAATTGTGCGTCACCCTATGGGATTCCCAATCAAGGCCGGATGTGATACAGCCTGGATTTGAACCAGGTACTGTAGAGACACCTCCTGCACTGAGATGCAGTGCCTTAGATCGCTGCGCCAGTCAGGAGCTGACGCTGAGCCTTAACTGTACATGGGCGAGATCAGTAATGATTTAGGAGCATTTAAACCCGGCAACAACTAATGAAGCAATTAAGGTAGAAGGAACAAACAGATCACAACAATAGTATTTTTTCTTCTTGTCTCTTATTTTTTCAGAGATTATTGAATAGGGAAGGAGAAAGGAACATATGTGTTGGTCTCTTCCCCACAGCAGCATCGATCGTAGTGCCTGTGTAGCAGAAATGTGTAGGTTACTGGATGGACTTTATGTAATTATAGTCTGTTAGTCAGCGTAATGGAATGACATTTCTTTAGAAAGACCAAGAACACTGGGTATGAAATATAGTCATGATTGAAGAATGACATTGTTGTTTTGAAGAGAATTGTTTACATGTAGCCTAGAAAGAGAAAAACATGCTAGGTAACCATGAGATTTTTCTCAGCCATTGTATACAGTGTAGCTAATCAATTTGTATGGGAGAAGTAAGAGTAAGAGTAGATCAAGAGTATGACTAATGTGATATGCCTAAGCATAATGAAATCATCTCATCATCGGATCTATCCTCACCATTTGGGAAAATATTCCATTAATTATTTGTACATTAATTATGCAAGAGTATAATTTCCCTGTTTAATGATTTGTTTGGGCTATTGTGTTTCTTTCGGGGTTACAATCACTATCAACCACGCTAATTTTATACATGCAGCTGACAAGTTAATTAGATAAATACATTTAGCAGCGAAAAGCCCCAGAGAGGAATCTTTGTCTCAATTAGTCAACATGATTCAGGAGATAATAAAGAAACAATACATTTAAAAAATGTACAGGATTCAGGAGGAGTCAAAACAATTACATAATTAACATCTATGGATGATGTTCTACCAGATTCTGAGGACTGACATCATCTCAGTACAACATGCTCATTCTCTCATTTAAAAAAAAAAACGGTGTATGCCAATAGTTAAACTCTAACTAACTCACTCTTTGTATGATTGTCCTAGCTTCATTCTAATTCACACTTTTTACAAAATGTACAATACCACTACTATTTGTATGTCTCTGTGACATACACAATATGGTGATACACATTCATACAAAATAACCAAGAATAGGAAGTGAAGAGTTCAATTTACGTGTGTTGTACTGAGAAAATAATCTTGATCTGGCATTTTAAAGTACAGCATACGCAATCCCATCTGTTTATAGGTCTAAGGCATAAGAGTGGGGTACAATGATATAAATTACACACATGCTACAACATGAAAGTGATATGAAAATGTATCTAATAGTGCTCTGATGATGGAGCTTGCTCCAGAACGCGTCAGCAATGGCATTAAACAATTTAGAAGGGAATTGGGTTCATTTATTTTCCGTCCTGAACTGTACAGAATTTCAGTATCTCATTAGAATTAAAATCTTGCATAATTGCGTCAGATGCTCGATTCAATTCTGGGGGTAGATGTTAAGAGAGAGACACTAACTCGACATGCGAAGTCTCCAAACCCCTAAACGGAAACTCTGCAAGTATCAGGCACGTTTATGGCCCAAATGTCCCCTCCTCTTTTGAAATTCGAAAGATGCGAGCTCCTGCAAAATTGTGATATGTCCAAATGATCAGTAACGAAAAAGAAGCGTACTGGAACAAAGCTCCTCATTAATTGTCACATCCCACAGTCTGTTTGACAGACGCCACTACCATTTATGTTACGTGCTTCTGTCCATGAGAGATACGAATCCCAGAGCTGACAAGGTACAAATCTGTCGTTCTGTCCCTGAACAAGTCAGTTAACCCACTGTTCCTAGGACGTCACTGTAAATAAGAATTTGTTCTTAAACTGACTTGCCTAGTTAAATAAAGGTTAAATAAAAAAATACGTATCTTATAGATCTTGTCTAGCATATTTCTTCCATCTTTTTTTCAGTTGGAACATCTGTACAATTGTGCCTTACTTTATACCAACTATAAACAGGAAGTTGGAAACCAATTTTCCATTGGACGATTATTCAATGCATCTGGTCTGGAACACATAAAAATACCGAGTAGGTATATTTGGTCTTTGGAAGAATAAGACGTTTGTGCGTAAGACAATTTAAAGTCCATTAATAGTGTGGGGCTGAAGAGACACATGTAGTCATCATGCTGTAATTTCATGTTCCATATTTTGAACCTGCTGAGTCCCACTGGTTTTCAAACTTTTGGAAAATCTTTGAAGCAGAAACATCTGAGACGGAATCCTCAGCTCCTCTCGTTTCCAGTCGCGAGGTTGAAAGTAAGATCAATTCGACTGACTGTGTCAAAACACAGTTACAATCTGTTTAATTAGTACGCAATGCACTCGGAGAGAGATGTACGAGATGGTTCCTGATTACAGACCAAGCGGTGGGATCTAAAGGGAGATGCTGCTAGTCTCTGTAACGCATCAGAGATGAAAGAAGGGCGCTTGTTTCCGAGGCCCACTCAGAGTCTCAGCGTGACACTGCACTCCTTCGGCGAACACGGTGTCATTACCAGGCGATGTCATCTGAATATGGCATGGATAGGAGAGGGAACAGGCAAAGTGTTTTCCTCTGTAGTTATAATCAAAATTAAGGCCAATCCCCAATCTCTTTCCCAACTCCTGGAATTTCACAACTGAACAGTCAGCAGTCGATGCTACGGGATGAGCAAAGTGAGTTAGCTACAGTTTCTTCAGAAAGTTTTCACACCCCTTTACCACATGTTGTTGTCTTACAAAGTGGGATTCAAATGTCATTTTAAAAAGGTCATGTCTTGTCAACGATCAACACAAAATAATCTGTAATGTCAAAGTGGAAGAAATGGTCTAACATCTGTAAAAACAAATTATATGAGAAATGAATTGCTAATATATATGGATTAGATAAGTATTCAACCTCTGGGTGATGTTAGATGTACATGCTAGAATCACCTTTGGCAGCGATTACAGTTGTAGTCTTTTTGGGTAAGCCTCTCAGAGATTTCCACCCCTGGATTGTTCAACATTTGGCCATTGTTCTTTTCTTTTCATTCTTCAAGCTCTGTCAAATTGGTTGTTGATCATTGATAGACCATTTTCAGGTCTTGCCATAGATTTTCCACTCAGGAACATTCACTGTCTTCTTAGTAAGCAACTCACGTGTAGATTTGGCCTTGTGTTTTAGGTTATTGTCCTGCTATAAGGTGAATTATCTCCCAGTGTCTGGTGGAAAGCAGACCAAACCCAGTTTTCTGTCTTATCTGGTGTCCTGTGTGAATTTAAGTATGCTCCCTCTAATTCTCTCTCCCTCCCCTCCCGGAGGACCTGAGCCCTAGGATCATTCCTCAGGACTACCTGGCCTGATGACTCCTGGCTGTCCCCAATCCACCTGGTCATACTACTACTCCAGTTTCAACTGTTCTGCCCACGGCTAGGGAACCCTGACCTGTTCACCGGACGTGCTACCTTGTCCAGGACTTGCTGTTTTCGACTCTCTGTCTTTACCGCACCTGCTGTCTCAACCTCTGCATGCTCGGCTATGAAAAGCCAACTGACATTTACTCCTGAGGTACTGACCTGTTGCACCCTCTACAACCACTGTGATAATTATTTGACCCTGTAATGATCATCTATGAATTAACATCTTGTAGAACAATCTGGCCTTAAATGGCCATGTACTCTTAATATCTCCACCCAGCACAGCCAGAAGAGAACTGGCCACCCCTCAGAGCCTGGTTCCTCTCTAGGTTTCTTCCTAGGTTCCTGCCTTTCTAGGGTCTTTTTCCTAGCCACAGTGCTTCTACATCTGCATTGCTTGCTGTTTTGGGTTTTAAGCTGGGTTTCTGTATAACACTTTGTGACATCTGCTGATGTAAAAAGGGCTTTATAAATACATTTGATTGATTGATTGATGACCTACAGCATGGTCAGGCTAATAACCACGAAGAGTTATCACATGTCGCAAAGAAAACAGGAGCTGCCTCCACTATTCCAGCACCCTTTCAACTTCAACATTTCAACATCCTCTAATCAACTATGCTTAGTCTAATACAGTGACAACTAAAAGACAGCAAAAACTATTTAGTTTTAACGTAAGCTAAATATGATGTGGCTGTCCATGGTACTTATTTATGTGTGTGCGTGCAAGTAGAACAAACATGTCGACTTGCCCTACTTGTAGAGAAATGCCAATGCCATCTTTCTCTTTCATGTTGCTTAAACGATCTATAACTGTCATACAGTACATGCTTTAAGTTTTTGTTTTCCTAGGCTACCTCACGAAAGTACTTGCTTGCTAGCCTAACTTCCTTTCATGGGCAATGATACGTCAGGCCCGCTAGTTATAATTAGCATATTACATCTAGCTAGCTACATGTTGAACTTCCATGCTCTCTGGCCAAGGGCACAATGTATGAATTTATGGTTGGATCAGAATCACCATTATAATCATTGGCCAGTACGGAGAATTAAATAAAACCACAAGTCCAAATCCATATCTTCATCCATGGCTATTTAGGAAAGAGACCATTTTAGATGGCTAGCTAGCTAGCCACTGGAGTACAACAACACAAGAAGATGCAATATATGCAAAATTCATGTTTTTTTCTGTCAATAATGACCTTTGGGTTGTGATGTGATTGGTCTGAAGCCAAATCCAAACTGGCTTCCCTTGACACTTTTTTTTTGGTGCGCCAGGACCATTAACAGCTGAGCTCACTCAGTTTAGCTCAATGCTGATTGGCTATTACTTACAAATATTATCAAGGGAAGCAAAATGCTCACTGGTTCCCTTGCATTCAATGCTACGGACAGCAATAATGTCATACTCTTTCTGACCAGACAGCATCAGATAGATCCAGAGGGGCACTGCTTCGTTCACATGGATGCTGTAACGTGTGAGATACATTCAGCCTCTTGCAAATTTACATTCATGAAACACAAAGAGACGAAAGATACAAAATAATGTATGTATTTATGAATAGATTTTTGTCCATTTTTTGGGAAAGCCTGGCTTCCCTTGCAATCCATGTATACATGCCACTGCCAATAGGTGACCTTCTTTGCGAGACATTGGAAAACCTCCCTGGTCTTTTGGTTGAATATGTGTTTGAGATTCACTGTACAGACATGAGATAGTCATTCAAAAATCATGTTAAACACTATTATTGCACACAGAGTCCATGCAACTTATTGTGTGACTTGCTAAGCACATTTTTACTCCTGAACTTATTTGCCATAACAAAAGGGTTAAATACTTATTGACTCAAGACATTTAAACTTTTCATTTGTATTAATTTGTAAAACTTTCGAGAAACATAATTCCACTTTTACATTATAGGGTAATGTGTGTAGGCCAGTGACAAAACAATTATAAATTTGATCCATTTTAATCTTGGGCTGTAAAACAACAACAACATTTGGAAAAGGTCAAGGGGTTTGAATACTTTCTGAAAGCACTGTATAAGTGAATCTACTCACAATCACAGAGAGAGGGAACAGGGGAGAATGGAGGGGGTGTGGAAGAGATGAGAGATTCAGTGAATGTGGTCAAGAGATCTGGTAAGATGCAGAGAAGGAGAGACAGAGGGAGAGTGGCAGAGTGGGAGATTAACAGATACATACAGGAAGAACAAAAGAGAGAGCAAGGGAGATAATAGGAGAGTGAAAGAGAGAAAGAGACAGGAAGATGGTATGTGTGGGTGAGAGACGAGATGCTTTGAAGAGGGTGTTTTTGAGCTTATTGGGGGGACTGCCTCAGGGACCTGACTCCTCACTGAGGGGAGGCTCCTCCTCAGCTCTCTCTGTGTGTCATCCCTGTAGTACAGATCTGTATCGGAGATCAGACCACCTGCCAAGGGGACCACCACTAACTTGCAATGTACACTCACTAGGTTGTGCTATTGACAGAGAGGTCCTCTCCTGCTCCTCGACAGAGGGAGGGAGTAAATAAGGAGGTAGGGCTTTACATCTGCATCTACATCACAACATCCTTATGGTACCAGAGAGCTACGGCCTCGATAATCGCTTTGTGCTAGTGTGGAATTTTGGTCTACAGTATGTTGATCTGAAAAGCTTGTGTGGGTAGGGAAATATTGTGATGTGAGAAAAAAAGCCAAAGCGTTAGATCAAGGAGTTTAGTCAACTGTACACCATTTTGGCTCCAAACGATCTGTGACAAAAAAAACGTGATTTTATGAGTGTAATAGCCTTGATCCGTCTCATGGCAAGTTTGACAGACTCTGCAGTGTATCTATGGGTGTAGCATCAGCTATTCTCTTCAGAATATTTGTTTTCAATGTAAGTTACAGATTCCTTGCACACTGTGTAATGAATGCAGCGTTTAAAGTGTCCAATATACTCTACCGAAGCCTTTCCCACAGGATATTTTTAGTTTTACCTTCATTTAACTAGGCAAGTCAGTTAAGAACAAATTCTTACTTACAATGATGACCTACCACGGCCAAACCCAAAAGATGCTGGGCCAATTGTGCACCCACTATGGGACTTGAACCAGAGTCTGTAAGGACACCTCTTGCACTGAGATGCAGTGCCTAAGACCGCTGCGCTACTCGGGATGTACCTGGGAGTTCGTGTACAGTGCATCTACATCTCTAACAGGCCACAGAAGTACACACATTCATTAAGGTAGAATACATGTATCCCAGGTGGTTGTGAAAAATTCAATATGGCATCGTAGAAAATTCCTCAGTAAGCTCAGTGACCACTTTATTGTTTATTTATACCAAAGACCGGCGGACTTAAACCTCGCCGACGCCCTTACATGTCGATCCCTTTCATGTTCCTGAGACTGAGCTCAAAATGCATTTTTTATATCCACCGACGCTGAGGCTGAGGGAATGCATTTGATTGATTTTACTGTCAGACCGGGATCAACACAGGCCTATTGGGAGGCCAGGTATGGATCAACACAGAGCATGGATGGTAAGTAATGAAAATAGGCCAGAGAATGGTGATGCATAGTGCAGAAGAACACCAGTTCGGTGGATTGAACCCGTGTCACGTGTGTGTTAGAGCTCAGTGCTTTTCTCCGTGGCGGCGTTCTATGTTCACAGAGTTTCACAGACAATCAGCAACTGGATGGTGGATCGCCATGATCACATCATTTTATTGAGATGGTAAATCAGATGATTAATAAGATATATATTTTTTACTATTATTATAATGATTTATATTTCACCAAATCTATTGCACTCTATAATTCCAGTCACACTGTCCACTGCCTGAAGCCCTGGCAGAAGTTGTACCATATTCCAGAGAACCTGTACTGCTCCAGTAGACAGCATTTCACTCATACTGTAGCAGTGGCTAGAAACTCCAGCAACACAATAATTCAATCCCAACTTGGCCGTGATGTTCCCGGGACTCATTTCATATGTGCATAAATCATTAAGTTGCATTGACTGGATGAGCTTTGTGCCTGGTGTCATCCCGGAATGACCAATGACCGGCCGGTGGCGGGCGGTGTGGATGACCTTTCATGGGCCACTGTCCAGAGAAATTATTCCCTGACGCTCCGATCGAAGGAATGTATTACTGGAACACAGTGATTAATTACTAACGGGGCCTCTCAGCACAAACTGCCTCCCATCCGCCACACATGACGACGCCGCTGACAAGATTATTTGTCATCAACCCCAATCACCCCAAACATCAACCTAACTGGTAGTAGTAACGCAGTACGCCCACCTCTAGATATTCTCCCAGTGTTAGCAGCTCTAATAGTTGTCCTAGGGATAGTCAAATAAATTATAGTACAACAAAATCTTAAAATAACAACAGTAAGGTCAGGATTATGGATGTGTTCCCTGAATGACTTCAGCCAGCTCATAACCGAACCGCTCACATCGTGGGACTCCCAATTTTCTAATTCAAGTGTCAAGTGTCACATATGGTGCTGTCTGAAAGACCTATCTGGAAAAAAATTATGCAAGCCTAAATTACATAAAACAAAAAGCTGTAAAAACACTTGAAAATCAAGCATACATTGAACAGTAGCCCCTCACTGACTATGCAGTCATGCAGAGCTTTCTAAATGCTTGCTTCTGGTGATGCTGTAAAATATAAAAGGGTTGTTATAAATAATGGGTTAAATCAGAGGTGTAAAACTTATTCCATGGGGGACCTAGTGTCTGCTTGTTTTTAATATTTATTTTCAATTAAGACCAAGACAACCAGGTGAGGGGAGTTCCTTACTAATCAGTGACCTTAATTCAGCAATCAAGTCCAAAGGAGGATTTAAAAGTCGGCCCTACGTGGAATGAGTGTGACACATGTGGGTTAAATCATTCAGTCTCCAAGCAACAGCAGAACATGCCCAAAGCGATTGAGTTCACAGGCAGCCAGTAGTGCAGCCTGGAACAGATAAAGGTCCATGTAATTACACCACATGAGGCTGGTGAGGGGAGGACGGCTCATAATAATTGCTGGAATGGAGTGAATGGAATGGTATCAAACACATGGAAAACACATTAATGTTTGATATCATTCCATTAATTCCTTTCCAGACATTACTATGAGCCCGTCCTCCCCAATACATGTTGCCACCAGCCACCTGTGAATTACACCTACCCTGTGGTGCAATTAGGTCACCCCCAAATGTGTGTGTGTGTGAAAAGGTATGTGGACTGACAAAAGAAAACCAATTATCAAAATAAAAATGGTGCGATGGTACATGAGGCACAGTTAGGCGCTTCTATTTTTTTTATTTAACCTTTATTTAACCAGGAAGGGCTCATTGAGATTAAAATCTCTTTTTCAAGAGCGCCCTGGCCAAGATAGGCAGCACCAAGTCATTACAAAAAAAATTACATTACAAACTACAAGTAATCTAGTAAAAACCATTGAATTCACAAGAGTATAAAACAGCAAATTAAAAACATTGACAGGTCAGGGAATCAGCCTCAAAATCCTTCATCAGTGATTTAAAAACACCAATCGGGACAAGTTCTTCCAGTTTAAAAGAATTTTGTAAGGTGTTCCCAGACGATGGCGCAGAGTACATAAAAGCCCTTTTACCAAATTCAGTTCGGACATTTGGAACAGTTAGCAGGATAAAGTCCAGCGAACGAAGAGAGTACCCACCACATTTCTGAACAATAAAAATGCACAAAGAAAAAGGTAGTAAACCCAAAATGGCTTTGTAAATAAAACTATACCCATGACTGAGCCTACGAGTGACTAGAGAAGGCCAGCCAACCCTGGTATACAAAGTGCAGTGGTGCGTAAGGGTTTTGCAGTTTAAAATAAATCTCAAAGTGCCATGGTAGAGTGTCAATTGATCTCAAACACTGAGTGGAAGCATTCATATATAAAATATCCCCATAGTCTAGTAAAGGCATAAATGTAGCTGATACTAGCCTCCTTCTGGCTTCAAAAGAAAAACAGGCCTTATTCCTAAAATAAAATCCCAATTTCAGCTTAAATTCTTTTGAATGTTGTTGAATATGCAATTTAAAAGAGAGGCCGTCATCAATTAAAATTCCAAGATATTTATATGAGGTTACAGCCTCAATCTCCTTGCCCTGACAGGTAGTAATAGGTGAACGTTTCAGAGGTCTATTTCTTTGTCACGTTCTGACCTTTTATTTCCTGTTTTGTCTTTATTTAGTATGGTCAGAGCGTGATTTGGGGTGGGCAGTCTGTTTGTTTTTCTATGTTGGTTTTTGTGTTCAGCCTAGTATGGTTCTCAATCAGAGACAGGTGTCGTTAGTTGTCTCTGATTGAGAATCATACTTAGGTAGCCTGGGTTTCACTGTTGGTTTGTGGGTGTTTGTCGCCACACGGTACTGTTTCGGTTTTCATCACATTGTTTATTGTTTTGTATTTCAGTGTTCAGTTCGTTTTTAATAAATCGTCATGATCACTTACCACGCTGCATCTTGGTCCGATCCTTACTCCTCTTCAGATGAAGTGGAAATCTGCCGTTATATTCTTGCATTAGAAAACAGCATTAGTTTAGTTTTGTCAGTATTGAGGATAAGCTTCAATTGATACAAGGTATGTTGAACAGTATTAAAAAGCAGTTTGCATGTTCTGGAAAGCTTTTGTAAGAGATGAGGGACAACAGTAAATAACAGTATCATCAGCATAAAAATGAAGTTGCGCATTTTGGACTTTTGTCTAAATCATTTATGTAAATAGTGAATAAGAGAGGACCAAGTTCAGAGCCTTGGGGGCACACCATTCAAGACAGACAATTTAACAGACATACGCCCATCAAATTGAGTGCACTGAGTTCTATCAGACAGATAGTTAGCAATCCATGCAACTGCATGCTCCGAAAGACTTACACTCGACAATCTCTGCCTTAGTATAGTATGATCAACTGTATCAAAAGCCTTAGAGAGATCAATAAAAAGCTTCAGTGATATAATTTAAAACCTTCATGGCTGCTGTAATTGTGCTATGCTTCTTCCTGAAGCCCGATTGGTACATTGCTAAAATAGTTAGTAATAAAAAGTATTTTAGCTGTTCACTTAAGGGTTTGAAGTATTTTCACCAGGGGTGACAGCTTTGAGATTGGCCTATAATTATTTAAAAGAGTTGGATCTCCCCCTTTTAAAAGTGGTAGGACAAATGCTGATTTCCAGATCTTTGGAATTTCATTATATTCCAGGGTTAGCTTGAACAAAGATGTAAGTGGTTCAGCTATGAAATCAGCTGCCGGATTTAAAAAGCAGGGATCCAAAAGATCAGGACCTGCAGGCTCTCTCTGATCTAAGGATTTCGGGGCTTTATGTACGACCTGCACTGAGAATGGCAAAAAGCTAAAAGTTTTACCAGCTCTCACTGGTTCATCCACACAGGGTTGTACAGAGACAGAGGACACTGAATCAAACAGCCTACCAGATGATACAAAGTACTCATTGAAACAATTCAGCATTTCAGTTTTGTCATATAGCAACAGAGTCCTTCAAAACAGGTAACAGGTAATTCATTAACATTACTGTTACCAGACATAGACTTAGTAGCCTTCCAAAACGTTCTAGGGTCATTCAGGGTCATTCAGTGGTAACAGACATAACATATTCAGACTTGGCCTCCCTGAGAAGAAAGGAACACTTGTTTTGTAACTGCCTAAAAATAAGCCAATCAGCATCAGAACATGATTTCCTTGCTTTAGCCCAGGCTAGATTACGGTCGTGAATAATACAAGACAGCTCAGAAGAAAACCATGGATTATCCTGCCCTTTAACCCTGAACCTGCGGAATGGGGCATGTTTGTTTACTATTTGGGAAAAACCATCATGAAAGAATTTCCAGGCAGTTTCCACATCAGGGATAAGCTCAATCTTGCTCCAGTCAAAATAAAACAAATCATGAAAGAAAGCCTGCTCATTAAAACACTTCAAATTTATTTTACGAATAAAACGTGGGTTTGTCTTTGGAACCTTAGTATTTCTAACAGCAACAGCACAATGGTCACTTAAATCATTACAAAAAACACCAACCGCAGAATATTATGTCTATAATGTCTCTATGGAACTATGTCTCTATACCGTAGCACCCGAGAGGTCATCATGGTGGCCCCTGTACATATCAAGTGGCCAGAACAGGCTTTGCTGTTCCACAGCTAAAGAGCCCTTCAGCTTCACATCATTCAAGATTGGCACAGTGTGTCTACTTAAACGATGCGAACATTAACAATCTTTACCTAATTTAAATCCATTAATCTTAATAGGAATCTAAGTGAAATTGCATAATGGCAAAAGTTGATCCTTTGCTTGGTTACAGTTGCAACCTCGGACAACATTTTCCCAGGCAGCCAAATTCACCATTCAGCCACTGGTGAAATACCCTCACGATGATCTCAAACTGTGTTTCTAATACACAATGAGATTAAACACAGACGACCCCTTGCTAATCAGGAAAATCTTGGGTATGTTATGGTGGACTTTAATTACAATTACTTCACGGGCACCTAGTTTGTAGTGTACGTAGCCACTGAATGGCTATGACTTCACTTTCAGCATGCAGTCAAAACTTTAACCACATTTGGAGCTAACTAGTGCTCTCAAATCGTATCCTGATGTCGACAGCAGATGGGAGTTGTATTCATAACATTGCTTACTTAGTTAGCTGGCATACGTTTGGAGAAAACAAGCTATATTAAAGTGGCTAGGTAGCGTTAGCAGCGTTTGATGGTAAATGAGATTGAAAGCTAGCTAATCATCTGAGCTAGCAAAATAATTAACAAAAGTATGATGCTGCATTTGAAAAATACTCCAACGGACTGTGCATTTCAGGAATCACAGTAGCAAGTACTCCTGGTGCACTGTTAACTTATTTAGCCATTTAAACGGTTTTCTCTCAGTTTCTGACATAGCCCTCATTGGCTTTCATGCGATTTAAACTTGAGTTTATCCGAGGTGTCGGACTCGATGATAGTTGCCGTACATTGGAGCGCTATGATTGGTTACCCAACATTATGGGCGGGGCTTAACGAAGGGTAAATTAAAACACTGTCAACAAAGTCTTTTGTCTCTGACACTAATTATGATGTTGCTACTACTGTATGAGGCTCAAACATTGGCATGCAATTAAAAATGTCTTACAAAAGTGTTATCTGGCCACAAAACGAACAAGTATTCAGTAGATTTCCACAGCAGCTGCTTGAGACCTCTTGCTGGTGGTCAACATACAATATTTCTATTGGTCTAATACAGGATGGTAGTCTGTATACAGCTGATATCAGTCTCATACAGTGGGCCTCAGTTGCTGAAGCTGAAAGTCAGGGGCTAACACTAAGTGTGCAGCTTTTCACCTTGGTTTTGTCATCTCTGCGACCTCCTGGCTGGCTTGTTGGGCAGACGGAGAGGCAAGGCCAGAACGAATCTTTAGGCCCTCCAGTCCACATCACCGGACAAATTATGACTTCAGGACTCTCTTCATCGCTCCCCTCAATTCTGTTCAGGTCTGATTGAAAGGAGAGAAATGTTTCCTTTTAACATGAATGAAATGATGTTTGAGCTGAGCACTACCTATTCATAACCTTGGGTCTTTCATTGGTCTTGTCTGATGGGCTCATACCTTTTGAGTACCTTTGAAAAACTGGACCTTGGTAAATTCACATTCATTCAAGTTGATTTGTTATTGGATGTTTGTGCAGTGGTGTTGAAACCTTGAACATTAAGGGGGCAATAATGTCAGTGTGGGCTATGTTGCAGATCAAGGCAATTGTCTGAATATTGTTTTTAACATGGTCTCATATAAGGTCATGCACTTCTTCAGGGCCAGCAGATGTCAGCCTTGTTTATTCCAGCTGTGCTAGCCTTTAGTTCACTTGGTTTGCGTCTCAAGAGGTTATCTTGTCTAGTGACCATGTCCTCTCACGTTGTGATTCACACAGCACCCAACATATTGACTATTAACAGACATGTTCATCTCTGAAGAATGAGAAACTCTGCTTATTTAATCATTTGTAAAATGATTCCAAGGTGACATTAATGCATGTGTGTGTGTCATGCCACATGATAAGTTACATTTCTTAAAACTGCTTAATTTTTCATTGTCATTTGAAACTACCACCCTTTTCTCCCACTCTCACCCTCACTCCCCTCCCATGTCTCTCTGTGTCCTTGATAGGGGCTCCCACTGCTTCTCTCACAGACAAATGATTAACATGTGTGGCTGGCTGTTTGCTGGAAAAAAAAAACGCTAATGATGTTGGCTTGAGCGCGGAGCTAATTAAAATTCTATAAATATGGTGGAGGTTATGATGGATGTACAGTGTCACATTGTACGGTGTTGCGGGAAGGGCCGTGGAGGCAGCCTACCTGCCTGCAGATCGATAGTGGCACTGGGAACACATGACACTGCATATGCATTTAATGAACCCACATTTTTATCTGTTAATTACATGCCACACGTTAGTATTCCTCACGACATGCTAGCTGGAAGAACTTGCTGCCTGTCCAGATAACGGCTATTTCACACAACAAATCTGCAGGCGGCCTGCACATTTCTTTTTACCGCTCTCTCATTTTATCTCTCCCTCTCTCCTCAGACTCTCTGACACTCGTTTATTGCAGGTAATTCTCAATGCAACACACTCCATGCTGTATCAGTGATTGTAATGCAATTTTATTTTGTCCTTTGTCCACCTATTTTCTGATTAGCATTAGCATTCACTGCGTAACCATTGTTGCTCAGAAAATAACCACAGCTTCTTGAATGTCCTCCATCTCGGCAAATTGTGTGGGTTTGATATGAACTGTGAAAGTAAGTTATTCTCGTCTCTTAAGTTTTCAACTCCAAAACTGTTTACTGTCAACCACTTAATAACAGGAAGCAAAACTTTTTAGGGAATCAGACCATGCCAGATGGTCTTTAATTACAAGCTGAATTCATATGACAAATTACTTCTGCAGGATTAATCCTTGAATATTATCTTCCACATACTGTAACACTCTACTTAAGCAAAGGTTTAGAGGTAATCTATGATGCAGTAATGCAATTTACTGTGTAGACTATGTGCTATGAATTATTCAATGTAGACGTACTTACAGAATACAACACATTACCCTTTTTCTCTATTATACTATTCTGCCACTCACGGTCTTACACCAACCTTTATATGTCAAACATCTCACCAGGAGTGATGTTGATGCAGCTGCTACATAGCCTTGCTCTAACCCATCCTACTGCTTAACATTCTCCGTCTCCCACCAGCCAGCTGCCCATCGCATTATCTATCAGCGCTAACGTTCACTTTAAAGAGGTCAAAATGTGGAGGAACCCCAATTAAACACACATGTCTGAACCATTTGCCACTAGAACCATATGACACAGCCCCAGCCATAATCATCAACACACTGACAATATCTCTGACCCCTTTGGAATCTGAATCTTTTTAACGTAAAAAAAGAGTAAATGGAAAACAAAAATGCCCTCTCCTGGCCAAGTCCCAGGGTCATAACACATTCTAGAATGCTCTCCAATACACACATGTCAAGCATTGGAAATATTCTAGTCTTATCATCACTCACACACATATGGGCATGCGTAGCTAGTGACACATATGGGAATTGCTAGCTAGTGACAAGATTATGTGCACACATGCACATAAATATGTATTTGTACAGCAGTCCAGATACAGTAAGTCTTCGTGTGGCAGCTGAAGTTTGGAAAACTAAAGTGGGAGACAGAGGGGAAGAGGGGCAGGGAGGGGAAAGACTGGCCTGGCTGTGCCTAAGCCCTGACTGTAGCCAAGTGCCAGGGGGCCTGGGGCTGGTGATAAGTTACTATTCCTGTTGCAAGCCTTTCAACACATCTCTGCTTTGTCTCTCTGACTGGCTTAGATCACCAGAAGAAGCTCCTGACAGCCCAGAGAGAGCATTCCCATATGGATGATATAAAAGCTTCATTTCTGTTTTACATCAAAATGCTGTACACCACACCACCAGCATCCTAATCAGACTATATCAAGGCTTTTCTCAGCCTGTGTTCTCAAGGTTTTGTTGTGTTGTTTTGGTATCTGAAGGGTACATACATTGTCACTTTTGTGTTGAATTACAATAAAAAATCACATTAAGTTAATGACCAATCATTGGATTTTTGTGGAAAATTATATTGGAAGTTCTTTAGACTTGGGGCGGGTTTTGTGAGAACTTAAAAAAGTTCAGTTTGGTCTTTTGGGATTCTCTCAAGCTTTTGACATCCGTCTTTCCTTCGAACCCCCCACCCACACACACACGCTCCAACAAAAAGGAGCAGACAAACTGCAGTACGACTCAGAACTCTCAAGAACCATTAGCCGACCTTGGGGCCATGGTGGCAGCCTCTTGGACTGCTCTTCCCAGCTCCCACCCCACCCACCCTCTTCCCATCAGCCCTTCCCATACAACTGTCCTGGTTATTTTTAACTGAAACAGCTGGATCTTCTCATCTCTGTGCTACTAGACAAAGGGAGTCAACATCACAGACATTCTCCAGTTTGATCCTCTCCCAAAAATATACAGAGAGAAGAGATTCTCACAGCTAAACTGTCTCCGTCTTCCTGATATACATTACAGAAAGCACCAAGAGCATTCCTCGGGGGACATTTGAGTAATGTCTTTTAATTGGAGCTAGTGTCTCATGCTAGAGATGACATGCAAAAGCTCAATGTCAAGCTCTTCATCAAGTCAAGCTAAAGCTGAATTCCCTTACACATTCAGTGACCATAAACATTTTTTTGTCACAACCAGGCTTGCAAAGGGAGTGTATATTACTGGATTTTTTTTGTGTGTTGTTTTTATGACAAAGCTCTATAACATTATCCTAAATATAAACCATAAACTTAGTGAATACCATTGATGTTTAGTATGAGGGTTTCAGTTTGAAATATACTGCATATATTCTTTAAACACTTTTATTTATTTACGTCCGTATGTCTTTGTTGTAAATGTTTTCGCTTCAAACTGGTGGCAGTTGTGAAAAAAGTCAATAGTTGGAAGAGTCGCAGGGTTAATTGGAAATAATACTATTGTTGATTAGATGCTTTTTTTCTTCATTAATTAGGCTATTTTGTCTTTAACCAGATAGTCTATCCAGTAGAAACGCATGGACAATATGGACACAGGTAAACAATATACTATATATAAGTCAAAATCCCTTTCAATATGCAAGCCAAGATCTACCGCTCAGATTTTTTTTACATTAAAAAATGTAAGCTTATGCAACTGGAGCAATGACGTTCGTGCAGTAGGCTAAATGCCCTATACATTATTACCACATATTGGCCCTGCCAATGCAATTATACACTATAAATACAAAACATTTGTGAATTTGGCTATTTCAGTCACATCCGTTGCTGACACGTGTATGAATCGAGCACACAGCCATGCGATCTCCATAGACAAACATTGGCAGTAGAATGGGCTAACTGAAGAGCTCAGTGACTTTCAACATGGCACCGTCATAGGATGCCTCCTTTCCAACAAATCAGGTTGTCAAATTTCTGCCCTGCTAGAGCTGCCCTAGTTAACTGTGCTGTTATTGTGAGGTGGAAACATGTATGAGCAACAACGGCTCAGCTGCGAAGTGGTAGCCCCAAACAAGCTCACAGAACGGGACCACTGAGGGCTGAAGAGCATAACAATAGCCTGTCCTCATTTGCAACACTCACTACCGAGTTCCAAACTGCCTCTGAAAACAACATCAGCACAAGAACTGTTCGTCGGGAGCTTCATGAAATTGGTTACAATGGCAGAGCATCCCCACACAAGCCTAAGATCACCATATGCAATGCCAAGCTTTGGCTGGAGTGGCGTAAAGCTCGCCGCCATTGGACTCTGGAGCAGTGGAAATGCGTTCTCTGGCATCTAGGCAGTCCGACAGACAAATCTGGTTTTGACGGATGCCAGTATAACGCTACCTGCCCGAATGCATACTGCTGTTGGGTGGAGGAGGAATAATGGTCTGGGGCTGTTTTTCATGGTTCGGGCCCATTAGTACTTGTAAAGGGAAATCTTATCTCTACAGCATACAATGCTACTTTACTGCAGACAAATCTGAGCAATCTAAATTTGCCAGCATTAGGCCTATAGTGCACTTGATTTGCTCTACGGGCCCGCCGGAAAGGCCGATTTCTACCTTCAGACATATGAAAGAGTTCTAAATCAGAACACTTTGCATACCCGGCACACATGGCAGCTGAATCAGGTGCACCTACGGTCAAAGAGACAGAAATGTTTGGGATCGACTAGAAATGCCTTGGAGGTCAACTGATATGTGACCACTGATATATATGAATAAATGTTTTAAAAATGATTCCAAATCAAAGATTATTTGTCACGTGCGCCAAATACAACCTTTAGTGAAATGCTTACTTACAGGCTCTAACCAATAGTGCAAAAAAAGGTGTTAGGTGAACAATAGGTAAGTAAAGAAATAAAACAACAGTAAAAAGACAGGCTACATACAGATACCGGTTAGTCAGGCTGATTGAGGTAGTATGTACATGTAGATATGGTTAAAGTGACAATGCATATATGATGAACAGAGAGTAGCAGTAGCGTAAAAGAGGGGTTGGATGATGGTGGGTGGCGGGACACAATAAAGATAGCCCGGTTAGCCAATGTGTGGGAGCACTGGTTGGTCGGTCCAATTGAGGTAGTGTGTACATGAATGTATAGTTAAAGTGACTATGTATACATGATAAACAGAGAGTAGCAGCAGCGTAAAAAGAGGGGTTTGGGGAGGCACACAATGCAAATAGTCCGGGTAGCCATTTGATTACCTGTTTAGGAGTTTTATGGCTTGGGGGTAAAAACTGTTGAGAAGCCTTTTTGTCCTAGACTTGGCACTCCGGTACCACTTGCCATGCGGTAGTAGAGAGAACAGTCTATGACTGGCGTGGCTGGGATCTTTGACCATTTTTTGGCCCTTCCTCTGACACCGCCTGGTGTAGATGTCCTGGATGGCAAGCATCTTATCCCCAGTGATATACTGGGCCGTACGCACTACCCTCTAGTGCCTTGCGGTCAGAGGCCGAGCAATTGCCATACCAGGCAGTGATGCAACCAAGCTCTCGATGTTGCAGCTGTAGAACGTTTTGAGAATCTCAGGACCCATGCCAACATTTTTTGTTTCCTGAGGGGGAATAGGCTTTGTCGTGCCCTCTTCACGACTGTCAGTGTGTTTGGACCATTCTAGTTTGTTGTTGATGTGGACACCAAGGAACTTGAAGCTCTCCACCTGAAGCTCTCCACCTGCTCCACTACAGCCCCGTCGATGAGAATGGTGGCGTGCTCGGTCCTCCTTTTCCTGTAGTCCACAATCATCTCCTTAGTCTTGGTTACGTTGAGGGATAGGTTGTTATTCTGGCACCACCCGGCCATGTCTCTGACCTCCTCCCTATAGGCTGTCTCGTCGTTGTCGGTAATCAGGCCTACCACTGTTTGTCGTCTGCAAACTTAATGATGGTGTTGGAGTCGTGCCTAGCCATGCAGTCGTGAGTGAACAGGGAGTTCAGGAGGGGACTGAGCACGCACCCCTGTGGAGCTCTAGTGTTGAGGATCAGCGTGGCAGATGTGTTTCTACCTACCCTCACCAACTGGGGGTGGCCCGTCAGGAAGTCCAGGATCCAGTTGCAGAGGGAGGTGTTTAGTCCCAGGATCCTTAGCTTAGTGATGAACTTTGAGGGTATTATGGTGTTGAACGCTGAGCTGTAGTCAATTAATAGCATTCTCACATAAGTGTTCCTTTTGTCCAGGTGGGAAAGGGCAGTGTGGAGTGCAATAGAGATTGCATCACCTGTGGATCTGTTTGGGCGGTATGCAAATTGGAGTGGGTCTAGGCTTTCTGGGATAATGGTGTTGATGTGAGGCATTACCAACCTTTCAAACCACTTCATGGCTACGGATGTGAGTGCTATGGGTCTGTAGACATTTAGGCAGGTTGCCTTTGTGTTCTTGGGCACAGGGACAATGGTGGTCTGCTTAATTCAAGTATCGGGTCTGCTTGATTCAAGTATAAATGATCAAAGTTACCATAGATTACCTGTTACTTGCCAAAATTACTGAAGATCCGGTAACTTTGGTACATTTTCAGTAGCTTTCCATCCCTAGTCACAACCCCCGTCTTTTTTGTCACAACCCCCACGATTTAAATAGAAGAATAGACAAACGCTTATGTGTTTTCTCTGTCAGACATCATCAGTTATTCTTCTCCTGTAGTTATATTCACATTCAGAATGGACACTCAGCTGTCATGACATCACCGTATTATGGCTAGTGAGCTCAAAATGGTGGGCAGTGGAGTTGATAATGGATACCACAGGCAACCTGCATAAATAAAAAAGCCACAGGCAACGGGGAGAGATAGATACGCAATACAAGCCGACTGCACTCTATTACCTGTGAATGTGGTCCAAATTAAAATCTAATTTAGGTGGGCACCTAGATAAAAAAAAGTGTTTTGTTTCTTCAATTTGCACAACTATTCCATTCCATTAGACATCTAATTTCTGCTCGTCAGATGCTGAGTGAAATTGGCTTCCCTAAGGAGAGCTTTTTTCACTTAAAGTAATTAGTCTAGGAGAAGAACTGGGATGAGCAAGTGTGGACGTGGTTGTGCATGCATGTGAGTGTGGGAGAGAGAGTAAAAGGGAGGGAGAGAAGGAGCGAGCGAGAGAGAGAGAAAAACAGGTGCATTTATATTGTCCTCTGCTTTGATGGCTTTGTTCTTATATCTGTGGTATAGTAAGGCTACAGTATGCACTTTATTTAGATGTGGCATGTCGAAAATCTCTGCTCTGGAGGGGTACTGAATGTTCACGCTCAGAATCTTATGTAATATTCATTGCCCTGTTGGTCACAATGGCACTCAGTAATGATTTGTTTTCTTGGTCTGCCAGCTGCTTCATTCTTTCTCATTCAGTGCAATGTTTTCTACCTCTCCATTCTCGCTTGCATCCCATCTCCTTAACCTAAAAACACGTGTAGCCGTAGCTCTCAACATTGTTTTAAGTGCACCCCTCCCAGTCTTTATAAAGAGTAGGGTAGGTAGAAGGCTGGGGCTGTAGAGCGTGAAGTCTGAGCAGCACCAGTAAAACAACAAAATACATGTTTATCAGTGAATGCCCCCCCCCCACCACCACCACTACCGCCTGCTATGAGTATCTCCCTGTGCCCACTCTCATCTTATTGAACCTCAGCTCACTGACTGACTCACCCCACCGATGAATGAACACGTTTACACTGATGTGCACGTTTCAGCCCTTGGTGGTCATTACAGGCGTCTAGAGGATGATGATGGAGGGAGAGGTGGAGGAGGGAGGAGGAGGGTAGCCAGCAGGTTGTTTTTCCGTTTTATATTCACACACCCCTGTGAGTGCCATGATTGGGCTTGACTCCGCATGAGGTCTCTTTGATTGTATCCCCTGACTCATAACACAGATAGGAACTAGGAAGAGAAAGGCTCAGATAGATAGTTCACAAAACCTCACAACTATGTTTGATTAGAGTAGCTGTGTGAGAGGGATTAGTGGTTATTCCCTCTGAAACAGCTACACCTTTTGAGTGAATCTGAAAGATACAAATTTACAGTACTCGCTGTCTTGAAATACTAAATATACTATATAATACGATGTCCTTCACTGCAATTTTGTTCATCACTGATAAATCGCATGAGGGATCTTTGCAAACCATCATTTTGCATAATCTCCTCTCAATATGTTGTGTTCTTACACAGTAACACCCAATATTACACATTAATTAACATAAATCAGCAAAGGTCAGGCATTAGCACATCTTCGAGGGCACTTAAATGTTTGGTTAAGAGTTTAGTAACTACACATCATTTTCCCGTTATGACGACTGTTTATGCTAAAAAACCTACGGGTACCGACCTTTAGCAAACAACCCATAAGGTTATGGGTAGTTGTCATCACTGATTCACAATCACATCGGTTGCTTGTTCTGCTGTACTCAGAATGTGTAACCTGTATATAATGGAAGCATTAGCTAAAAGCTATCGCATTGACTGACTGGCCATGCTGAAGACAAGACATTCTTATTCTCATTTCTAAACATTGTATTACGACACTGCAATCCTATCAGCTCAGTTGTCTACAGACTTTCAATTAGACTTTGAATGTATTCCCTTTCCATTCTTATTGTTGGTAAAATGTCGATACGTAATGGTGGATCCATACCGAGGTTTAAAGTATGCTTCTGTGCATTTGCCACATTGTCAACCATGAAAATCAATGGGGGTTCAACAATACATGTGGCTATGTTGGTCATACACACAATACAACAATATGCACTCTTCTCAAAATGCATTCCACCCATAACAGTAAATAATCACAAAATGAAGAATCTAAGTGACCTCATCAGAAATAATTGATTGGGGATAGGTCATGCACTGGCCCAAATACATCCATCCAAATAATTGAGTGATTAGTATAAAATGTATACAGTTAATCAGATAAACACTACTCTAGTTTGACTCCAGTCCCTGTAGTCAAGGAGCAGTGAAGTCTATATGAGGTGTGCTGTCTAAATGGCTTGAGAGTGTGTGAGTGGTGTCGTCTGTGAGCGCAGACACACCAGAGACTCAGTGTGTGTGTGTCCTGGCCAATCACCAACTCTCTTGTTAATGAGAGTGGAGGGAGGGATCAGATCGGGATCTAAGTGATGTGGCTAGACAACACACACTGTCAGGCTGGCCAGGGCTGCCACAGTGATTATAGAACCCCCGTCACAGGGTGAACATAGCCTACAGGGGCGGAGGATGAGACACGATTGGGACTTTGGGGAATAGGTCAGAGGTGCACTTTAATACCCTTCACTTTCACTATTTACAATCGCCCCTGGTTCATTTACCATATACTAACACAGTCAGACATACTGTACATGCAGGTTCGAGTCGTAATTCCAGGTTTCACCTGTGCACAGTGATTGTCGTTTCTTTGACCCCCATTAGCCGACGCCAACGGTGACAGCTAGTCTACCTGGCGTTCGACACACAACAAAAAATACGTTACACACAAATATACCTCACCATTTACATACATTTAAAACATTAACATAGACATTACAAACGTGTATATACAGTGTGTGTATATATATATATATATATATATATATATATTTATATATAGTCAAAGTTTCCTACATTGTAGAATAATAGTGAAGAAATCACAACTATGCAATAACACATTGAATCATGTAGTAACCAAAAAAGGTGTTAAACAAATCAAAATATGTTTTATATTTGACATTCTTCAAAGTAGCTACCCTTTGCCTTGATGACAGTTTTGCACACTCTTGGCATTCTCTCACAGCTTTATGAGGTAGTCACCTGGAATGCATTTCAATTGATTGGTCTGCCTCGTTAAAAGTTAATTTGTGGAATTTCTTTCCTTCTAAAGGCATTTGAGCCAATCAGTTGTGCTGTGACAAGGTAGGGGTGGTGTACAGAAGATATCCCGATTTGGTAAAAGACTAAGTCCATATTATGGCATGAACAGCTCAAATGCTTCACAGAGTTCAAGTAACAGGCACACCTCAACATCAACTGTTCAGAGGAGACTGCGCGAATCAGGCATTCGTGGTCGAATTGCTTCAAAGAAACCGCTACTAAAGAACACCAATAATAAGAAGAGACTTGCTTGGGCCAAGAAACACAAGCATTGGACATTAGACCGGTGGAAGTCTGTCCATTGGTCTGATGAGTCCAAATTTGAGATTTTTGGTTCCATCCGCCGTGTCATTGTGGTGTGATTCCCACCATGAAGCAGTGATGGTGTGGGGCTGCTTTGCTGGTGACACTGTCTGTGATTTATTTAGAATTCAATGCACACTTAACCAGCATGGCTACCACAGCATTCTGCAGCGATACTCCATCCCATCTGGTTTTGGCTGAGTGGATCTATCATTTGTTTTTCAACAGGACAATGACCCAACACACTTGCAGGCTGTGTAAAGGTCATTTGACCAAGAAGGAGAGTGATGGAGTGCTGCATCAGATAAACTGGCCTCCACAATCACCCGAACTCAACCTAATTGAGATGGTTTGGGATGAGTTGGACCACAGAGTGAAGGAAAAGCAGCCAAAAGTGCACAGAGTATGTGGTGAAGCTGGTTGAGAGAATGCCAAGAGTGGGCAAAGCTGTCATCAAGGGAGGTGGCTACTTCGAAGAATCTCAAATATAAAATCTATTTTGATTTGTTTAACACTTTTTTTTGTTACTACATGAATACATATGTGTTATTCCATAGTTGTGTTGTCTTCACTATTATTCTACTATGTAGAAAATAGTAAAAATAAAGAAAAACCATTGAATGAGTAGTTACGTCCAAACTTTTGACTTGTACTGTATCTACAATATATATACAGTATATACACACACACTACATAACCAAAAGCATGTGGACACCTGTTCATCAAAATCATGGACATTAATATGGAGTCCCCTAATTGTTGCTATAACAGCCTCCACTCTTCTGGAAGGTCTTTCACTAGATGTTGGAACATTGCTGCGGCGACTTGCTTCTATTCAGCAACATCAGCATTAGTGAGGTATGGCACGGAAGTTGTGCGATTAGTCCTGGCTCGCAGTCAGCTTTCCAATTCATCCCAAAGGTGTTCAATGGGGTTTAGGCCAGGGCTCTGTGCAGACCAGTCAAGTTCTTCCACACCGATCTCGCTATTTCTGTTTGGACCTCGCTTTATGCACGGGAGCATTGTCATTCTGAAACAGGAAAGAGCCTTCCCCAAACTGTTGCCACAAATTTGGAAGCACAAAATACCCTAGAATGTCATTGTATGCTGAGCCTTAAGATTTCCCTTCACTGGAACGAAGGGGCCTAGCCCGTGTAACAGTATAGCTTCCATCCCTCTCCTCGCCTCGAACCAGGGACCCTCTGCACACATCAACAACTGACACCCACGAAGCATCGTTACCTATCGCGCCACAAAAGCCACGGCCCTTGCAGAGCAAGGGGAACAACTACTTCAAGGTCTCAGAGCGAGTGACGTCACCGATTGAAACGCTATTAGCGCGCACCACCGCTAACTAGCTAGCCATTTCACATCGGTTACACTCAAACCATTAAAACAGCCCTAGATCATTATTCCTCCTCCACCAAACTTTACAGTTGCCACTATGCATTCGGGCAGGTAGCATTCTCCAGGCCTCCACCAAACCCAGATTTGTCCGTCGGACTGCCAGATGTGATTAATCACTCCAACCAACGCTTGGCATTGCGCATGGTGATCTTAGGCTTGTGCGCAGCTGCTCGACCATGGAAACCCATTTCATGAAGCTCCCGACAAACAGGTATTGTGCTGATGTTGCTCCAGAGGCAGTTTGGAACTCGATAGTGAGTGTTGCAACCGAGGACAACAATTTTTAAGCACTAAGCTTCAGCACATAGTGGTCTCTTCCTGTGGGCTTGTGTGGCCTACCACTTTGTGGCTGAGCAATTGTTGCTCCTAGACATTTCCACTTCACAATAACAGCACTTACAGTTGACCGGGGCAGCTCTAGCAGGGCAGAAATTTGACGAAATGACTTGTTGGAAAGCTGCCATCCTATGACGATGCCATGTTGAAAGTCACTGAGCTCTTCAGTAAGGCCATTCTACTGCTAATGTTTTTCTATGGAGGTTGAATGGCTGTGTGCTCAATTTTATACACCTGTCAGTCACGGGTGTGACTGAAATAGCCAAATACACTCATTTGAAGGGGTGTCCAAATACTGTTGTTTATATAATGTAGAAGCTGTTTTTCAGTCTCTCGATCCCAGCTTTGATGCACCTCTACTGGCCTTGCCTTCTGGATGATAATTGGCTGAACAGGCCGTGGCTCGGGTGGCTGAGGTCCTTGATGTTTTATTGGCCTTCCTATGACACCGGGTGCTGTAGATGTCATGGAGGGCAGGCTGATGTGTTGGGCAGACCTCACCAACCTCTGAAGAGCCCTGCGGTTACGGACTGTGCAGTTCCCGTACCAGGTAGTGATACAGCTTTGACAGGATGCTCTCAATGGTAGATCTGTAAAAGTTTGTGAGTTTCATAGGGACCAAGCCAAATTTCTTCAGCCTCCTGATGATGAAGAGGCGCTTTGCGCCTACACCACACTGGATGTGTGGGTGGACCATTTCAGATTGTCAGTGATGTGTACACTGAGGAACTTGAAGCTTTCCACCTCCTCAATTGTGGGCCTGTCGATGTGGATGGGGGTGTGCTCCCTCTGCTGTCTCCATGATCAGCTCCTTCATTTTGTTGACATTGAGCGAGGGATTATTTTCCTGGCACCGCTCCGCCAGGTTCCTAACCTCCTCCCTGTAGGGTGTCTCGTTGTTGTTAGTTATCAGGCCTACCACTGTTGTGACGTCTGCAAACTTGATGATTTAATTGGAGGCGTGCATCGCCACGCAGACATCGGTGAACAGGGAGTACAGGAGAGGGCTGAGCACGCACCCTTGTGAGGCCACTGTGTTGAGGATCAGCGTAGTAGAGGTGTTGTTGCCTACCTTTTCCACCTGGTGGCGGCCCGTCAGGAAGTTCAGGACCCGGTTGCACAGAGCGGGGTTCAGACCCAGGGCCCTGAGCTTAATGATACGCTTGAAGGGTACTGTGGTGTTGAAGGCTGAGCTGTCGTCAATGAACAGCATTCTTACATGGGTATTCCTCTTGTCCAGTTGGGATAGAGCAGTGTGCATTGCAATGGCAATTGCATCATCCATGATCTATTGGGGCGGTATGAAAATTGCAGTGGGTCTAGGGTGTCGGGTATGGTGGAGGTGATATGAAGACAGAAATGAGTGCTACTAGGCAATAGTCATTTAGTTCAGTTACCTTAAATTTCTTGGTTACAGGAACAATGGTGGACATCTTGAAACAAGAGGGAAAGCAAGTGGGGGCAGCAGATTGGGATGGGGAGGGATTGAATATCCCCTTAATAAAGACTCCAGCCAGCTGGTCTGCGCATGCTCTGAGGACGCGGCTAGTGATGCTGTTTGGGCTGGCAGTCTTTCAAGGGTTAACATGCTTAAATGTCTTAACCACTCCTCGGGAATGGCCCGTGTTGGTGGCACTATGCTATCCTCAAAACAAGAGAAGGAGGTATTTAGCTTATCCGGTAGCAAGACCTCGGTGTCTGCTGCGTGGCTGGAGTCCCTTTCACTTACATCTCGTGTCTGAGCCGTTGAATTGCGATTCCGTTTTGCTTGCTTGCCTTACGGAGGGCAGAACTTGACTGTTTGTATTCAACCATATTCCCAGTCACCTTGCCACGTTAAAATGCAGTGGTTTGTGCTTTCAGTTTTATGAGAATGCTGCCATCTATCCGTGGTTTTTAGTTTGGATAGATTTGAATTGCCACAGTGGGAACAACATCCCCTATACACTTCCTGATGAAAGCAGTCACCATGTCAGTGTATACGTCAATGTTACTCTCAGAGGAAACACGGAACATATCCCAGTCCCTGTGATCAAAATAATCCTGAAGCAAGTACTTTGATTGGTCAGACCAGCATTGAATAAACCTTAGCACTGGTACTTCATGGAGTTGTGATCTGATTTGGTGAAAGGGAGCGGGCCTTATAGCCATCCCGGAAGAGAATAACAATGGTAGAGAGGTTTTGAAAGCAAGAGCACTGCAGGCAATGTGTTGATAGAACTTTGGTAGCATTTTCCTCAGATTTGCTTTATTTAAGTCCCGAGCTAATAAATAAATGCGGCCTCAGGTTATGCGGTTTTTAGTTTGCACAAAGTCCAGTGTAGTTCCTTGAGAGCCGTCATGGTATCAGCTCGAGGGGGAATATACACGGCTGTGATGATGACTGAAGAGAATTCTCTCAGGCGGGAACGCATTTGATTCGGGTGAACAAATAGACTTGAGTTCCTGTACATTACCACAATCACAGTCATAACTCTCCTGTGAAGATCTGAAGGATCAGGTACCAGTGGGTCCGCTCTAGAATGCCGCAGAGGGGGAGAGGGGGGGGAATTTGGGCATTTTATGATGGTCGTAAATACCAGCAGGAACTCTCTCTCTCCCACACAATGAAAGGGAAGTAAAAAAATCCCTTGAAATTAAACACTTGAAATCAAATCACTTTCTGTCTAAATTATAAATGTGTAATATATGAAAATGTAGCTAGCTAGACTATCTTACCCGTGGTCTGAAATCAGAGTAGATAGCCAGAGCGAATTTATCAGCTAGTACATCTATCAACAGTTGCAGTGACATTTTATTGAAATGGATACTTACATGGAGGCTTTTGTTAAGAAATATAGCTAGCTAGCTAAACAATGGACCATAATTACAACTCATGATGTTACTACCCTGCATGAATCTGCAGGTAGCTAACCAACCAGGTTTTATGTCAATAACTAGTCAAGCAAATGCGTCTGAGATACGAAGAATAAGATCATACACAATGTTAGCTAGCGACCTAGCCAGCTAACGTTAGCTAGCTAACAGTACACTTGAAATTAAACCACTTTCTGTCAAAATTAGAAACGTGTAATATCTGAAAATGTAGCTAGACTATCTTACCAGTATACATCATGTTTTGACAAGTCTCCTGTCTGATGCCATGCATGGTTGCCCTTAGTTTGACGATGTATCCAGACTGGTGTTTTCTCCATCTCCTTAGCTATCATTCTCGAATTACACTGATTTCAAAACTCGGTCCTCCAAAAAGTGGAGAGCATACACAACATTAGCTAGCGAGCCAGACAGCTAACGTTAGCTCGCTAACAGTACACTTTAACTTGATATTAGGTTTATGCAGTTTTACCACGCAATATATAAAAAAATCCGCGTTTGACACGATTACCTAGACATACTGACCAGCTCCAAATGACAGAAGCGTGCTATATGGCAGACCAATTCAAACTCATCTCTCCACATGTCCAGCCCACTCATTATCTCAGCCAATCATGGCTAGCTCGAAGGCTGCTCACTTTTTCTGTGGCTAAACCAACTAGGCTCGTAATTTAACAATTTTATTCGTATTTGCAGATGGCGTACAAGTTTGATATTTAAGGCACATGAAGATACACATGTTCGAGAAGGCATATCTACCATATCTACCCAAAAATATTTTTTGTGTTCAAACAGCTCTCCAGTGAAGTCGTGACTTGCAACTTCCTGATTCGGGTCACACATATGCAATTCTTTTCGAATGAGCGGCTGTTCGTGTGCAAAGTATTCACATTTCCATGAGCATAGTTATCAGCTGTATGTATGATAGTGAAGTTCTTTGTCTCTTCTCCCGCTCTTTCTTACATGCCCCTCCCTTTTCATTTTTGTTACAAGCCATCATATTGGGTTAGTCCACTAGAGACTTTTCATTGCCTTGTGTAGTAATCAATGTGTAAGCTATCCTGTTTGTGTGTTTATGTAATTCTGTGTGATTATTTAGTTAGTTAGTAAACTAGTAATTAAGCCAATTTGCATATTGCTGATTCATCATTTATGCTAGGGTTCGTGCAGATATCCAAGAGTTTTGCGACATTCAGAATGAGACAAAGTAAAATGGAATGAAGAAATTGATGACTGACTGATGTAAGAGATCTTTATATCTGTAAGAGTTCATTCGGAAAAATGGTAACTCGTTAAATAAACTTTTTCCACGGTGCCCCAGATTACTACTTAATTAATTGTTATATGGTTAATTTAATTGCGTAATAATTAAATGTAGTTAATTGATTTTAGAAAATAACAGTCAAACACATTAATGACAGCAAAGATACGACAACACCATGAGCGTTCTTTATTTTTATCTGCATGGTGTACTGAAAACACAGCTGACTGTATAGATGGGGACAGTATATATGGAGAGAGCCATGGTTGCGTGAAACAGAGTATTGTAACGCTCGTCTGTGGTGGAAGAAGAGGGAGGACCAATGTGCAGCGTGGTAAGTGTCCATATTCTTTAATAAAGTAATTGAACACTGAAACAATAAATAAAACGACAAACGAACAGTCCTGAATGGTGCTGGAAAAACACTGAACAGAAAATAATCACCCACACCACACAGGTGGGAAAAGGCTACCTAAGTGTGATTCTCAATCAGAGACAACTAACGACCCCTGCCTCTGATTGAGAACCATACCAGGCCAGACACAAAAACACCACATAGAAAAAGGAACATAGACAACCCACCCAACTCACGCCCTGACCATACTGAAAAAAGACATAACAAAAGAACTAAGGTCAGAACGTGACAAGTATGTTGCAGTCCTTGACGTCTCTCTGGAAGGAGCTTGTCTACTTTATTGTCCAGGGACTGAACATTAGCGAGTAATATACTCGGAAGTGGTGGATGTTGTGCACACCTCCTGAGTCGAGCTAAAAGTCCACTCCAAATACCTCATCTCCACCGGCTTCGGAGTAGCCTCTGGGATGAGCGAATTCTCCTTATGGGTTACAAACAAAGGATCCAATTCAGGAAAGTTGTATTTCTGGTGAAAATAATGGTGAGTTACCGCCGTTCTGACATTGAAAATGTATTTCGGCTGTATGTAATAATGCAAAAAGCGATCTGGGCGAATAATGTGATAAAAAACACTCATTTGTATCATAGCTGTACATGATGAATGCCCCTCCTGATATTTATTTATTATATCTCTCATATGTAGGATAGACACTGCAGAACAAACTTTCTTTCGATTTTTTGGGGGGTCTATGTATTGTTTCAATGCATTTTGTATGGGCTAGTAGCAGTAACGCCAAATAATATTGCCATTCAATATTTATTTATTTTCTATTCTTTTATACTTAAAAGGGTCTTAAAATTCCAAATCAAAGAGCAAAATGATCCTTGGTTTAAAAACTATTTGACTTTCTGCCCATCATTTAATTTCAAGTACCCCAAAGCTTTTTTTCCATCATATTTTATATAATTTATCTTAGTTTCATGATACAGTTTCTTCTTCTTTTTGTTCAGTTTAGTCTCATCATTTATTAATTTACAGTAAGTTTGCTAATCACCTGTGCAGCTGTACTTAGGGACTCCTTTTTCTAAATCTCTCTCAACCATAAAAACATGTAAATTCCACATCAATCCACAGAGGCTTAACAGTTCTAACAGTCAGTTTATAAATAGGTGCATGCTTACTAATAACTGGAAGAAACTATTTTATTAATGCATTAATACTCTGGTGCGGCAGGGTAGTCTAGTGGTTAGAGCGGTGGACTAGTAACCGGAAGGTTGCAAGTTCAAACCCCCGAGCTAACAAGGTACAAATCTGTCGTTCTGCCCCTGAACAGGCAGTTAACCCACTGTTCCTAGGCCATCATTGAAAATAAGTATTTGTTCTTAACTGACTTGCCTAGTTAAATAAAGGTTTAAAAAAAATTAAAGTGTCTGGATGCACCTCATTACACACATCAGACCAGAGTAATATCTGAAAATGTAGCTAGACTATCTTACCAGTATACATCATGTTTGGACAAGTAACATTTATTTTTTTACATCTTCAACATAGGAATCATTACAAAAAGTGTCATCTCTTTGACACTTTTTTAGGCCTAGCCTTTGGAAATGTGGCTTTTCTGGATATAGCCACTATATTATGGTCACTACATCCAATTGGTGTGGATACAGCTTTAGAACAATGTTCTGCCTCATTGGTAAAGATGTGATCAATACACCTGGAAGATGTAGTTCCTGTACTATTTGTAAACACAGGTAGGTTGATTGTCTTCAAGGAACCCCCTGTGTAAAGGTTTATTAGCTAATTCATATAGTAGTTTCTGTCAGCTGAGAGTTATAAAAATATGACCTCTTCTGTTATGTCAATCTTTCCTCCATTAGCTCTAGGACAACTGTAGCCTACATTTTTCCGGTTTGGATGATTGTGTTATGCTGTAGCTACTGCTGTGAATGTCTGAACATTGCATCCAAAAATGAACTGCTCACATTCTGGACATAACTTTGTAAGGACTGTGTTTGTGCAAAATGTTTCTGAAAATAAAGTGTGGCCAGCTCAAACGCTGATTGTTGCGTCATTCGAAACTGGATGTTCTAAATAAGCGTTCTAATCACACCGGTTTGATCGTGGCTACAGGGACCACTGTAGGATGATCACACCTGTGTGTTGGTTACGTGTGAAAAGGTTAACGCTGCACAGCTCTCCTTGAGACGTCCCCCTCAGGACGTAAGCAAAGCCTCAGATGTCTCTGCCGTAGTCCTCAAGGCACACTGCCGACTTCCACCACCGACACCCCGGTCAACCAGGTATGCGCCCAGGTAGGACGCCAGGAGGCGCCCCTAGAGGGGGGGTGGGGGTACTGTCACGCCCTGATCTGTTTCCCCTGTCATTGTGCTTGTCTCCACCCCCCTCCAGATGTTACTTATTATTCTCTGTGTATTTATCCCTGTGTTTCCTCTCTCTCTGTACCAATTTGTCTTGTTTTGCCAAGTCAACCAGCGTTTTTCTTAGCTCCTATCTTTCCCAGTCTCAAACCCGCCTGCCTGACCACTCTGCCTATTCTGACCCCGAACCTGCCAATCCCCTTGTTCCTTTTGAACTCGTACCTGATCACTGAAATCCTGCCTGTCCTGACCTCGAGCCTGCCTATCGCCTGGTACTGTTTGGACTCTGACCTAGTTTATGAACTCTCGCCTGTTCCCGACCAGCCTTTTGCCTACCCCTTTTGTTATTATAAATACTGCCTCCTGTGTCTGCAGTTGGGGCTCGCCTTGTGCCCTTATAAGAACATCTCTGGTCATCCCTACTGCCTCTTATCTGGCACATTCATTAAATACAAATGCTTAATTTGTCAATTATGTCTGAGTGTTGGAATGTGCCCCTGGCTAACTGTACATTTTTTAAATAAAAATGGTGCAGTTTGGTTTGCTTAATGTATTTTTTTATTTTTGATACTTAAGTATATTTAAAACCAAATACTTTTAGACTTTTACTCAAGTAGTATTTTACTGGGTGACTTTTACTTTTACTTGAGTCATTTTCTATTAAGGTATCTTTACTTTTACTCAAGTATAACAATTGGATACTTTTTCCACCCGTGATTGGATATACTGTATGCTGTAGGTTCAAATCAACCCAAGAGGATGAATCCTGAAGATGGAACAAAGCCAGCTGTTTGTTCTCAATCCCTACCTTGCCCCATTCTCCCAAGAGCTCACTGAGTTTGAATGAAGACCTCTAGTGAGGTAAGTACACATACACACGATTCCAGCTTGATATGCCCATTGTCCCCTGTCTTTTTACCCACAGTGTAACAGCCCTGGTGCTCTCTCTCTCTCATTCTATTCTTTATTTTTCTATGCCTGTCCTAGGGGTGAGAAGAGCTAACAAATCAGAATTAAGGAGGTTTGTTACGGAGCCCCATGAGGAACACCTGATGCTGCGCTGACTTCTCTCTCTCCTGGATGCTCTTTGGCCCAAACTGTCCTGTTGTGTTTCACCTCCTTTGGACCCACTTACCCCAAACAGAGTTGCCCCTGATCATAGATTGGGCTGCATCACAGCCTGATATGGCAACTCCTTCACCTCAGACTGCAAGGCGCTTCAGATTGTGATATACGCAGCCGAATGCACCATTGGGTGCACACTGCCTGGCCTCCAGGACACCTACAACACCAGGGGTCGCAGGAAGGCCAAGAATAACATCAGCGACCTCAGCCATCCAAGCCATAGCCTGTTCCCCCCCGTTTCCATTAATCAGACGCACAGGAGCATTATGGAGAAGACTGGCCAACAATTTCTACACCTAGACCATCAGGCTACTGATAGCCACCACTACCTGTCTTTACAGTAAGGAAAATAATACTGTAAGACACATTACAGCATATCTGGTGTAATACAACATTTCAGTATTAAGCTGGCCACTGTGGTGCCAGTATAATGCTGTACATTTACAGGGAAAAGTTTTAAAGTGCAGCTTTACTTCCTGGTTGGGGGCACCTCCATCTGCCGCACCTTCAGATAGAACTTTCAAACTCAATCTCCCCCCCCCCCCCAGCCATCTGGAACTAAAATAGTATTTACAGATCCCCACATGGTGCCTGAACCTGGGCACAGCATCCAGAGAACCTGACCCAGATCTCTGCCTTGCTTTTCTGTCTCACCGCACCACAGCAAAGAGCAGAGCAGCAATATCTGTTTAACTCAGACGCACTAGCTGGAGGGATACAGACCCAGATAACCATCTTCTCTTCTCCCTCTTAAAAAGTGCAAAGTCACACAAAAAGATCTCAAGGGTAACCTAACCAGAGAGGAAAGTTTAGTGGAGGAGTTAGCCAGTAGCTCAGATGGAAAAATGTACAAACAGATAGACACAGTGAAGAGAAAGTGCTCCAATTCAAAACCAAGAGTGTTCTTTAATGCAGTATATGTATACAATTACGGCAATTATGATCACGGTTGTAGTGGTTGTCAAGGAATATCCATGCCCAGCTACCCTTATGTTGGTTAACCTCACAGTCATTCCAGTACTATTGGCATCTTGTGTCCTTGAGGCCCATTACAACAAAGAGGAAATAATCAAGGAGACTTTAGGACCGCGGCAGTGGCAAATCTGGACGGGACAGTCAGAATGAGAAATAGTTTCGAGTAAGACCAGGCTCTTTTATCAGCACTACGCCAACTAAAGGAGAGAGAGAGAGAGAGAGAGGGTGAAGGAAAGAGGGTGGGAAGGGGGGGTAGATAGTGTGGGCACTTCGTACACATCAGTAGGACTGGAGTCTAAAAGAGACATCAGTAGATAATGACTTCATCCTCTTAATATTAACTGAGTGTGTAAAAGCATGTGCCACCTCGTGAGATTCTGAAGATACCTTTTTTAACGTATCAGAGAAGGAGCAGAATAAGAGCACCACGTACTGTATATATACTGTTTAAATAATGTAAACACCATTTCACAATAACAGTGATTATAGGTTTCAAATGTGCAGTGGGTTTATGTTTGCTTATGTGTGTGGGTGAGAGAAAATGTATTTTTATGAAAATTAATTTTAAAAAAGCTCCCTCTCTCACGCTCACAGACACGCGCAGGCGCATACACACACACACACACACACACACACACACACACACACACACACACACACTGAGACAGCGCTCATCCATGAAGTGACTGTCATTGATAGTGGCTGTGACTGATTTGCTTGTGGGCGATGGGTGTGGGTGGGTTGATATAGTGTGTGGGAGGGTAGGAATCAATGTTGTTTCCACATAATTTGAACAAAACAATTCAATGTGATGACGTTGAATCAACATGGCAAACTGATTGGATTTGAAAAAGTCATCAACGTAAAGGGAATTCTGTATTTTTATTTTTTAACCTAAATCCAAAGACTCAACTAAATGTAAATCAAACCTAAACGCTGAACTGACATCTGTGTCCTGAATGGGAAGCTCCTATCACCGAGACACGAGGACACTGCCAGTGCAGCAAACTGTCTGCATCAAATTAAGGGCAGCAGAGTTGCGTCACTGCTCTCCTTTAAGCTCAAACGTAAACTTTTGCAGCCATCTCTCTTTGTTGATATAAGTAGGACTTAACTCATGTTATGAGAAACATACAGAACAAGAAAATAATATTTGTTCCTATTTTTTTCCCCAGACATGCCACCTCGCCAATATTATGCCATTAGTAACCATTACATGTAATCCATATTACTTTTTGAAAAATAATATTAAAAAGTATGTAAAAAAGTATGTTTTATTCTCGGAAACAATTGTGACCTATGGGAACATGCATTGCCCGTATTCCCAAGCCACAATATCAATGTACCTCAGCCCACTTACACACACACCTAAACCCAATTACCCACACACCCCAGCCTTGGTACCCCTATGCCCTACATGCCAATTTCCTAATATTGATACAATCAAGTCCTGATGCACCCATTTTGCCTTACAAGCCCCTTTTCTTACCCAAAGACTCCAGTTCCTTTGCCAAAACACCTCAGTCCTGTTACTTGCATATCTGCCTTGTGACCCACTTTGCCAAGGCCTGCATTCCACCAAGTCAACAACATTTACCTATTTGCAGCTGTCCACTGCACACTCCAACCCTGTTTTTTGCATATCTTAGTCCTGTGACCTTTGACCTGTATACCCTAAACATTTCATAGATAACCTCATAGTACAGTTGAATAACATAACCTCATTCACTTTTTTCTACCACAAATGTGTTACCAGTAAGATTTGAAAGGGCAGTCATACCCATTACCTTTATGAACCTGGTACATCTCCACACCCGATTACTCATGTCTTGAGTGTAACGAATGTGAAACGGCTAGCTTAGTTAGCGGTGGTATGCGCTAAATAGTGTTTCAATCGGTGACGTCACTTGCTCTGAGACCTTGAAGTAGTAGTTCCCCTTGATCTGCAAGGGCCACGGTTTTTGTGGAGCGATGGGTAACGATGCTTCATGGGTGACTGTTGTTGATGTGTGCAGAGGGTCCCTGGTTCGCGCCCGGGTATGGGCGAGGGGACGGTCTAAAGTTATACTGTTACATGAGCAGCATCACTCTTTCGAGTAGCACACCCGCAACACTAAACCCAGAGTTCAGATGATTGGACCAAAAAACATAAGGCTTCTTATTGGCCAAACCATATCAGGCCACTTTAGTTCAAAGGTCAAAGTAATTAAGTGGATGGTGCATCAAATAATTAAACCATGAGTGATTCCCAAATGATTGAAATGTCATTTCTTTGCAGTTTGCACATGAAGCAAAACGTGCTTGATGCAATGCAATAACAACATATTCTAAACAGCAAAACACAATGTTTCTAATACATGGTTTTAACAGGGTATTACATAGGTAAATGCATGCTACCCCAGTGCCCAAGCGTAAACTTTCATATAAACCAGGTCTACACCTGTACTTCAGCCCTAATATACCCATACGGACCAGGTTTACACATGTGACTATGTCCAAGTCTGATTTAACAGATCTACTCTTAGAAAACAGGTCTAACTAGACTGAACAAAAATAAATGCAACATGCAACAATTCCAAAGATTTTACTGAGTTACAGTTCACAATAAGAAATCGGTCATTTGAAATAAATTCATTAGGCCCTAATCTATGGAATTCACATGACTGGGAATACAGATAAGTATCTGTCGGTCACAGATACCTTAAAAAAAGGTAGAGGTGTGGATCAGAAAATCAGTCAGTATCTGGTGTGATCACCAACTTTAAAGCACACCAACATATACATTAAGGAGACAAACCTTACCCTTGCCCTGACTGTGGGGGGAGTTTCTCTCAGCAGTGCTACTAACAAAGACTCCAACATATACACACAGGAGAGAAGCCTCATAAGTTCTCTCAGAACAGTTAAGATTAAAGTCACTCCATCACTTAATTGAATGATATTGGCACCGGAAGGGACAGCCGCCGTTTTACAGGCTCCTGACCAATTGTGCTATTTTGTGTGGTTTTTTTGCACCGATAGTAACTTCTTTTTTTTTTTTTTACATGGTGTTTATGGCCATTGTTTCATATGATGAAAAGAGCTTCTGGATATCAAAAGTGATTGCTAACCTTGATTTGGATGAGGACATAATGCTCATAATGCTTGGGTCAAATGTTTCGGGTAGCCTTCCACAAGCTTCCCACAATAAGTTGGGTGAAATTTGGTCAGTTTTGTAGGCCTCCTTGCTCACACATGCTTTTTCAGTTCTGCCCACAAAAATCTGGAGGATTGAGGTTAGCTTTAACTTCCTGACTGATGTCTTGAGATGTTGTCTCAATATATCCACATAATTGCACTCCCTCATGATGCCATCTATTTTGTGAAGTGTACCAGCCCCTCCTTCAGCAAAGCACCCCCACAACATGATGCTGCCACACCATGCTTCACGGTTGGGATGGTGTTCTTCGGCTTGCAAGCCTCCCCCTTTTTCCTCCAAACATAACGATGGTCATTATGACCAAACAGTTCTATTTTGGTTTCATCAGACCTGAGGACATTTCTCCAAGAAGTAAGATCTTTGCCCCTATGTGCAGTTGCAAACCGTAGTCTGGCTGTTTTATGGCAGTATTGGAGCCGTGGCTTCTTCCTTTTCAGGTTATGTCGATATAGGACTCGTTTTTCTGTGGATATAGATACTTTTGTACCGCTTCTTCCAGCATCTTCACAAGGTCCTTTGCTGTTGTTCTGGGATTGATTTGCTCTTTTCGCACCAAAGTACGTTCATCTCTAGGAGACAAAACGCGTCTCCTTCCTGAGCGGTATGACGGCTGCGTGGTCCCATGGTGTTTCTACTTGCGCACTATTTTGTACAGATGAACGTGCTACCTTCAGGTGTTTGGAAATTGCTCAAAAGGATGAACCAGACTTGTGGAGGTCTACAATTGTTTTTCTGAGGTTTTGGCTGATTTCTTTTGATTTTCCAATGATGTCAAGCAAAGAGGCACTGAGTTTGAAGGTAGGCCTTGAATTACATCCACAGGTACACCTCCAATTGACTCAAATGATGTCAGTTAGCCTATCAGAAGCTTCTAAAGCCATGACATAATTTTCTGGAATTTTCCAAGCTGTTTAAAGTTAGTCAATTTAAACCTCTGACCCACTGGAATTGTGATACAGTGGAATTTCAGTGAAATAATCTGTCTGTAAACAATTTTTGGATAAATGACATGTGTCATGCACAATGTAGATGTCCTGACCGACTTGCCAAAACTATTGTTTGTTAACAGAAAATGGGTGGAGTGGTTGAAAAACTAGTTTTAATGACTCCAACCTAAGTGTATGTTAACTTCCAATTTCAAATGTTTATGCTTCTGGTTTACTGTTAGAATTAGTTTATGGACTTCAAAAATTATGTTAATAGTAACAATGAATACCCTGTATACCTAGAACATGCATGGAGAACCTTGCTCCTAGAGATCTTCACTGTGGTCATTCTCCAGGGTATTTTCTACTTGCCTCCACTATCCGTGCCCTACCCTTTTGGTTACAGTGGATGTGAGATTATTTGCCCAATGCAGACATGATGGAATTAGTATTGGCCTCGTGGGCACCTCCAATGCTTTTGTACATGTGGCTTGTCATTTCTATACTGAAACAAGATTTGCAAATTCTCACACATTGTTTAAATTTTTCTGAGATGTTTTCTCCATTTGAAATTATACTATTAGAAATAGGAAACACACTAACACATCTGAGATAACTTGGGTGTGTTAATCATTTGCTAATAAAATAAAAAGCTGATTCATACTAGCAAGATCAGTGTGTGGGTTTTTATTTTCCATTAGACAATTACTGTGTTACCATGTTGAAGGATACCAGATTTGACTTCTACAGTTACTGTATATTCAGTCATGAAATGGATTACTGCAACCCCTAACCTTGTAATCAAGGTAGACCTTAAAGATGACACTGACAAATCCTACACGCGTTGGCGCCGGTGTAGTAGGATTCTATCTTAGTCCTATATTTACCTCCATGTTTGATGGCTCGTTGGAGGTCATTACGGGCTTTCTTGTAAGCACCCATGTCCTGTTCCTTGAAAGTAGTTGCTCAAGCCTTTAGCCCTGCGTGGATTCTGCCTGCAATCCATTGATTTTGGTTACGGTGCATACGTAAGGTCACTGTGGGGATGACATCATCGGTGGACTTATTGAAGAAGCCCGTGACTGATGTGGTAAACTCCTCAATGTTATCGGAGGAATCCCTGAACATATAGTCTGTGCTAGCAAAGCAGTCTTGAAGCTTAGTGCACGGTTTGTCTGAAAACTTCAATACTGAGCACTTTACTGGTACGTCCTGTTTGACTTTTTGCTCGTAAGCAGGAAGCAGGAGGACGGAGTCGTGGTCTGATTTGCCGAAGGGAGGGCGAGGGAGGGCCTTGTATGCATTTCTGTTGGTAGAGTAAAAGTCGTCCAGAGTATTAGTGCCTTTTGTGGCGCAGGAGACGTTTTGGTTAAAGTGGGGTAAAACATATTTCAGTCTTATAGTCCTTTGCAGCTCGTTGAGTGCCTGCTTAGCGCCATTCTCGTTTTGTGGTGGGATGTGTCCAAACTGTTGACTGGTACTGTATATACTGTATAATGTTTCCTGATCTTTCTTAAATCTCTCAGATATAGGATAGACACTTCATAACAAAATTCCTTTGGAATTTTTGTTGTTCTATGTAGTGAATCTGTTATTCAATGGTTTTTTTTACTGGCTATTGCAGTTAGGCCATTTTCTTTTATATTTCAAGGGGTCTTACAATTCAAAATCAAATAGCTAAATTATCCTGGGCATGACCTTCTTAAAACAATTCCATATAGCTTAGAAGAACCACTCCCCCGGCTTAGACAGAGCTTAGACAGGGCTTAGACTGTCAAGGGTTAAAATAGGCAACGTTCACCCGAGCTTTTTGAGGTAGTCACCTGGAATGCATTTCAATTAACAGGTGTACCTTGGATACGTTCATTAGAGTTAACTGCACCTCAGGTTGCAGCACAAATAAATGCTTCACAGAGTTCAAGTAACAGACACATCCCAACATCAACTGTTCAGAGGAGACAGTGTGAATCAATCCTTCATGGTCAAATTGCTGTAAAGAAACCACTACTAAAGGACACCAATAAGAAGAAGAGACTTGTTTGGGCCAAGAAACACAAGCAATGGACATTAGACTGGTGGAAATCTGTCCTTTTGTCTGATGAGTCCATATTTGAGATTTTTGGTTCCAACAGCTGTGTCTTTGTGAGATTCAGAGTAGGAGAACGATGGGATGCAGAGTAGGTGATCTCCGCATGTGTGGTTCCCACCGTGAAGAATGGAGGAGGAGTTGTGATGGTGTGGGGATGCTTTGCTGGTGACACTGTCAGTGATTTGTTTAGAATTCAAGGCACACAACCAGCATGGTTACCACAGCATTCTGCAGTTAAACACAATCCCATCTGGTTTGGGCTTAGTGGGACTATCATTTGTTTTTCAACAGGACAATGACCCTAAACACACCTCCATGCTGTGCAAGGGATAATTTGACCAAGAAGGAGAGTGACGGAGTGCTGCATCAGATGACCTGGTCTCCACAATCACCCGACTTCAACCGAATGGAGATGGTTTGGGATGAGTTTGACCACAGAGTGTAGGAAATGCAGCCAACAAGTCCTGAGCATATTTGGGAACTCCTTCAAGACTGTTGGATATGCATTCCTCATGAAGCTTGTTGAGAGAATACCAAGAGTGTGCAAAGCAGTCATCAAAGGCAAAGGGTAAGCTGAAGAATCTAAATCTAAAATATATTGTTTAACACTTTTTTGGTTATTACATGAATTAATATGTCATTATTGTACAATGTAGAAAAGAGTTAAAAATAAAGTAAAAAACCCTTGAATGAATAGGTGTGTCCAGACTTTTGACTGGAACTGTATATATGTATTATAAACCCTTATTTTTTCACTATCCGGTCTCCATAATTTAAACTCAAGAAATATATTAACTCAACATGCAACAATTGGAAATATTTTACTGAGTTACAGATCATATATGGTTATCAGTAAATTGAAATAAATAAATTAGGCCCTAATCTATGGATTTCACATGACTGTGCAGGGGTGCAGTCATGGTTGGGCCTTGGAGGTCATAGGTCCACCCACTTGGCAGCCAGGCCCACCCACTGGGGAGCCAGGCCCAGGCAATCAGAATGAGTTTTTCTTCACAAAAGGGCTTTATTACAGACAGAAATCCTCCTCAGATGTGGAAGCCCTAGGCTGGTGTGGTTACACGTGGCCTGCGGTTGTGAGGCCGGTTGGACGTACTGCCAAATTCTTTAAAATAACATTGGAGGCAGCTTATGGTAGAGAAATAAACATTAAATTCTCTGGCAAAAGCTCTGGTGGACATTCCTGCGGTCAGCATGCCAATTGCATGCTCACTCAAAACTTGAGACATCTGTGACATTGCATTGTGTGACAAAACTGCACATTTTAAAGTGGCCTTTAATTGTCCCCAGCACAAGGTGCACCTGTGTAATGATCATGCTGTTTAATCAGCTTTTTGATATGCCACACCTGTCAGGTGGATGGATTATTTTAGTAAACGAGAAATGGTCACTAACAGGGATGTAAATATATTTGTGCACAAAATTAGAGATTAATAAGGTTTTTGTGCGTATGGTACATTTCTAGGATTTGTTACTTCAGCTAATATTACATGGGACCAACACTTTTCATGTTACATTAATATTGTTGTTCAGTGTACTTCAACACGTTCTTTCAACTGGTTCCAGAGGGAACTTCAGATGAGGCTTCTGGGGCCTAGAGCAAAACATGTACAACATGTAACGTGTTCATGATAGTCTCACCTTGAGACAGATTGGCTGTACCGACTTCAGACGAGGTGCTTGTGGGGGTCATAGAGAAAAACGGAGAACATCATCGTGTGTCATCTTTCCATAGAGGGGTCATTTTATTTTTTTATTTTTTTATTTCACCTTTATTTAACAAGGTAGGCTTGTTGAGAACAAGTTCTCATTTGCAACTGCGACTTGGCCCAGATAAAGCAAAGCAGTTCGACACATACAACAACACAGAGTTACACATGGAATAAACAAACATACAATCAATAATACAGTAGAAAATAGTCTGTATACAGCATGTACAAATAAGGTGGAAAAGGGAGGTAATGCAATAAATAGGCCATAGTGGCGAAGTGATTACAATATAGCAATTAAACATTGGAATGGTAGAATGTGCAGAAGATGAATGTGCAAGTAGAGATACTGGGGTGCAAAGGAGCAGGATAAATAAATAAATACAGTATGGGGATGAGGTAGTTGGACGGGCTATTTACAGATGGGCTATGTACAGGTGCAGTGATCTGTGAGCTGCTCTGACAGCTGGTGCTTAAAGCTTGTGAGGGAGATAAGAGTCTCCAGCTTTAGTGATTTTTGCAGTTTGTTCCAGTCATTGGCAGCAGAGAACTGGAAGGAGAGGTAGCCAAAGGAAGAATTGGCTTTGGGGGTGACCAGTGAGATATACCTGCTGGAGCGCGAGCTACCGGTGGGTGCTGCTATGGTGACCAGTGAGCTGAGATAAGGCGGGGCTTTACCTAGCAGAGACTTGTAGATGACCTGGAGCCAGTGGGTTTGGCGAGGAGTATGAAGCGAGGGCCAGCCAACGAGAGCCTACAGGTCACAGTGGTGGGTAGGATATGGGGCTTTGGTGACAAAACGGATGGCACTGTGATAGACTGCATCCAATTTGTTGAGTGGAGTGTTGGAGGCTATTTTGTAAATGACATCGCCAAAGGCGAGGATCGGTAGGATGGTCAGTTTTACGAGGGTATGTTTGGCAGCATGAGTGAATGATGCTTTGTTGCAAAATAGGAAGCCGATTCTGGATTTAATTTTGGATTGGAGATGCTTAATGTGAGTCTGAAAGGAGAGTTTACAGCCTAACCAGACACCTAGGTATTTGTAGTTATCCACATATTCTAAGTCAGAACCATCCAGAGTAGTGATGCTGGGCGGGCAGGTGCGGGCAGCGATCGGTTGAAGAGCATGAGTTTAGTTTTACTTGCATTTAAGAGCAGTTGGAGGCCATGGAAGGAGAGTTGTATGGCATTGAAGCTCGTCTAGAGGTTAGTTAACACAGTGTCTGTCACGACTTCCGCCACAGTCTGTCCCTCTCCTTGTTCGGGCGGGGTTCGGTGGTCTACGTCACGGGCCTTCTAGCTATCACCGATCCACTTTTCATTTTCCATTTGTTTTGTCTTTGATTTCCACACACCTTGTTTCAATTCCCTTCATTACATGTTCATTATTTATCCCTCTGGTTTCCCTCATGTTTGTGTGGGTGTTTGTTTTATTGTCAGGCTATGATTCTGACGGCTGGTATTATTGTTGCCGGGTTTTGTTGTTTCTCCCATTTATTTGTGGTTCCGGTATTCTTCCTGCACCATTGTATTGTGTTGGTTCTGGTGTTTACTTTATTAAATACCTTGTCCACGCATCTCAGCTCTCCTGTGCCTGACTCCTTTTCACCAGTTACCCACAGCCTTGACAGTATCCAAAGAAGGGCCAGAGGTATACAGAATGGTGTCGTCTGTGTAGAGGTGGATCAAAGAATCACCAGCAGCAAGAGCGACATCATTGATGTATACAGAGAAGAGAGTCGGCCCGAGAATTGAACCCTGTAGCACCCCCATAGAGACTGCCAGAGGTCCGGACAACAGGCCCTCCGATTTGACACACTGAACGCTATCAGAGAATTAGTTGGTGAACCATGCGAGGCAATCATTTGAGAAACCAAAGCTGTTGGGTCTGCCAATAGAATGTTGTGATTGACAGAGTTGAAAGCCTTAGCCAGGTCGAGTGTGTAGTCCAAACTTTTCAGATGCCACAGACGATTTTGTGAGAAGGACGATTTTTATGATGTCTCATGGTCTGAAAAACAAAAATCTGATGCAACCAATTACCTTCAGAAGTCACATCATTCGTTAAATAAAGTCCACCTGTTTGCAATCTAACTGTCATATGATCTGTCACGTGATCTCAGTATATATAGACCTGTTCTGAAAGGCCCCAGAAGTCTGCAACACCACCAAGCAAGCGGCAACACCAAGCAAGTGGCACCCCAAGCAAGCGGAAATTTTGAAGACCAAGGAGGTCTCCAAACAGGTCAGGGACAAAGTTGTGGAGAAGTACAGACAGGGGCTGGGTTATAAAAAAATACCTGAAACTTTGAACATCCCACGGAGCACCATTAAATCCAATATAAAAACATTTAAAGAATATGGCACCACAACAAACCTGGCAAGAGATGGCCGCCCACCAAAACTCACAGACCAGGCAAGGAGGGCATTAATCAGAGAGGCAACAAATGGACAAAAGATAACCCTGAAAGAGCTGCAAAGCTCCACTGTGGAGATTGGAGTATCTGGCCATAGGACCACTTTAAGCCGTACACTCCACAAAGCTGGGCTTAACGGAAGAGTGGTCAGAGAAAAGCCATTGCTTAAAGAAAAAAAGAAGCAAACACGTTTGGTGTTTGTAAAAAGGCATGTGGGAGACTCCCCAACATATGGAAGAATGCACTCTGGTCAGATGAGACTAAAATGTAGCTTTTTGTCCATCAAGGAAAACGCTATGTCAGTACGCAAACCCAATACCTCTCACCTTTCCTGAGAACACCATCCCCACGGTGAAGCATGGTAGTGGCAGCATAATGCTGTGGGGACGTTTTTCATCGGCAGAGACTGGGAAACTGGTCAGAATTTAAGGAATGATGGATGACGCTAAATACAGGGAAATTCTTGAGGGAAACCTGTTTCAGTCTTCCAGACATTTGAGACTGGGACGAAGGTTCACATTCCAGCAGGACAATGACCCTAAGCATACTGCTAAAGCAAAATTCGAGTGGTTACGGGAAAATATTTAAATGTCTTGGAATGGCCTAGTCAAAGCCCATGTAACGGCGTTCGTCTGTTGAAAGAGAGTCGGACCAAATTGCGGCGTGGTGGTTACTCATGTTCTTTAATGAAATAGAACGATACATGAAATAACTAAATAATTATACAAAACAACAAACGAAACGTGAAAACCTATACAGCCTGTCTGGTGCTAACTAACACAAAGACAGGAACAATCACCCACAAACACACAGTGAAACCCAGGCTACCTAAATATGGTTCCCAATCAGAGACAACGAGAATTACCTGACTCTGATTAAGAACCGCCTCAGGCAGCCAAGCCTATGCTATACACCCCTACTCAGCCACAATCCCCAATAACTACAAAAACCCCAATATGACAATACAATAAACCCATGTCACACCCTGGCCTGAACAAATAATTAAAGAAAACACAAAATACTAAGACCAAGGCGTGACAGCCCAGACCTTAATTCAATATAGAATATGTGGTATGACTTAAATATTGCTGTACACCAGCAGTGCCCATCCAACTTGAAGGAGCTGGAGCAGTTTAGCCTTGAAGAATGGACAAAAATCCCATTGGCTAGATGTGTCCAGTTTATAGAGACATACCCCAAGAGACTTGCAGCTGTAATTGCTGCAAAAGGTGGCTCTACAAAGTATTGCCTTTGGAGGGGTGAATAGTTATGCACACTCAAGTTTTCTGTTTTATTGTCTTATTTCTTGTTTGTTTCACAATACAAAATATTTTGTATCTTCAAAGTGGTAGGCATGTTGTGTAAATAAAATGACACACCCCTCCCAAAATCCATTTTAATTCCAGGTTGTAAGGCAACAAAATGGGAAAAATACCAAGAGGGGTGAATACTTTCGCAAGCCACTGTAATCACACCAATATGATATTTATAGCAGAAAATGATTTGTCTTTGTTACACAAACACATCCATTTATTTTTAGTTGATGTACGGTATCTACACTCAAGCTGGGAGATGTTTGTGCAATGTCCATATGTAGCCTACACATGTGAGGATATTATTTCTGGGTTTGTCTTTTCGGTAAATATCTAACAGCTGACATAAGGAGAGATGAGCATTTCACTACACCTGCAATAACATCTGCTAAACACGTGTATGTGACTAATACAATTTGATTTGATTTGATGAGACTGAAGCTGACTGAAGACTGTGCGCAGTCAACTCACAATAGCTGATATCTTTTCCACTGTAACATGTATTTACTTGACATGATGAAACATTGAAAATAAGTTGTAAGCTACTTTTGTATCAAAGTTGTTGTAGAACTAGTGTCATATGAAACACATTCCAGACACTGGCTCTTGCGATCTGATTTGACAAGAAATATCAGCTAGATAGGATAGCCAGCTACAGCGATCACCAAGATATGCTAGATAACTGCTGTCAGCTTGGATAAACACAAGGTCAGCGCAGGCTTTAGCCTACCCATAGAACTGAATTAGCTGACCATCTTGAGATGGCGTGTCCATCAGGAGGAGAGAAGTCCTCAACTTCAAAACAATGTTCTCTCCATAACAAATTAAGCTAGCTGAGCTGTATTCACTACTCCGCTTGTTTGTTGTAACTGAATGGCAAAGACACACCCAAGAAACACCCACACTCCTGCTAATCAAAGGGCTACCCAGACCCCTCTTTTACGCTGCTGCTACTCTCTGTTTATAATTTATGCATAGTCACTTTATCTCTACCTACATGTACATATTACCTCAATTACCTCGACTAACTCTGTACCGGGCTGCTGTTTAATTATTTGTTACTTTTATTTTCTATTTAAAACATTTTACTTATCTATTTTTTACTTAACACTTATTTTTAAAAAAAAAAAAAAATCTTCACTTCTTAAAGCATTGTTGGTTGGGCCTGTAAGTAAGCATTTCACTGTAAGGTTGTATTCAGTGCATGTGACAAATGACATTTGATTTGATCAAACCACACTCCCAAGATGGCTCTTGTTTGCCTTCAGTCATGGCCTCTAGCGTTTCTTAATAAGCATCGATGAAAAACGAGGCCAAATCAGTGATTGACCTTTAAACATTGTTTACAAAAAAAATATTAAAACATTTCAACAATGTATTTGCTTTTTAAACTGTTGAATGCAGACTTCTGGTGCCAAATCTATCTGTAAAAGTACACCTTGGAGAAATATGCTTGTGGCTTGTGACCATTTTGAAAAATCATATGAAACTTCTCTAAATGATAATACATAATATGAAAAAAAAATTGTAAGTGCAACTTTGACATCTCTAGAGCCTGTAAAGTACAAAAGTTTTGTGCTGCACTATTGTGACCCATGGGATTAAATGGGTTATTAATTGAAAAAGCACCACAGCTGTTTTTAGTCAATCGTTTCTCTGAACAGACTGTTATATATTGCGCCTCCATTTCCCTGTGAGGTCAATTTTCAGCTCTCCGGCCGTGTGATGTGATAGGCTTGGCGCCATGCTTGTAAGGGTTCCTGACACTATCATGTCCATGTTTACTCCCCTGCTCAGTTGGCCAATCACCTCTCACCACTCCTTATATCCTACTCACCCCTTTGCATCCTCCAGACCTTCTCTTAGAGGCACCGGGGAGATTCAATCATCTCTCGCCCAGCCGCCCAGCCCATGGACACAAGGTGGAGTGCTGACAGGTGCGAGAGGGGCCAGATGTGCCCCTCGGACGTGAGGTCAGTGATACACTGCTGGGCGACCGGGTCGGGGTCGCCTTCTGATGGGCTTGTAGTCTACTTCCCTCCTCCCCACTGCTTTCTCTGCCCACTTCCTATTTAGCCGATACAGTGCAATAACTGTGCAAAAGTTATACATTACAGTATGTAGCTTACATTCTTCATCATTAGTACTTCTGAGATACATATTCCAATTAAGAAAACCATGTTCCACAGAGAAACACTTTGAATAACAAAGAGTAACAAATAGAGAGGTTAAGAGAGAGCCGGAGAATACACATGGTGTTAGATAATAATGAGTTATCATTGGGCGGATAATTGGAATTAGAATTTAATATAGACCCTCTCTTTGTTATAGGCAGAACTTAGTGTTTTGTTTCTACTGTGTGGTAATTGCTCATAATAGACTACAGAGAATTTAAAAAACACTTCTCATTTTTATCTGCAAAGCCTACTTCTGCATCATGAGAGTAACTTTCTGGGAAAGCAATGGGCACACACAAACTGCCAGCAGTCCCCCAAAAATATTTGAATTAGGAGTGTTATGAAGCGTTTATAGACTAATTCCTGCTATTGCAGGAGTACAATTGTATTATTTCTGTCTTACGTGTCATTACCATTTGTGAGAGCTGACATTATTTTGTGAACAGCGTGAGACAATAACAGATTGTTGTGCGCTGCACCGCTCTCCTGCCTATTGCAAAAATGTTTCTCAACAACATGTATTCTACTTTAATCAATAGTTTAGTTTCACGATGAATAAACAAACAATCAAGCATCTGAGAATAGAGTGTATCTCATCTGCATATCGTTGCAGGTTGGAAGAAAAATCCATTCCAAAACACATGCACAGTGGTATTTCACAATATCAATGTCAAATTGTGCTCCGACAAGGGTCAATCAAACAAACAAACCAAGTCAAATTGCTTCAAAGATAATTTAATTTCTATTTCTCTCAATTTCACAAGCTGAGTTGGTGATGTTACATTATAATATGAAGTGCGTGTGTGTCTCTGTGTGTGTGTATACAGCAGTGGTGTAAAGTACTTAAGTAAAAATACTTTAAAGTACAACTTAAGTAGTTTTTTGGGGTTACTGTACTTTACTATTTATATTTTTAACTACTTTTACTTCACTACATTCCCTAAGAAAATATTGTACTTTTTACTCCATACATTTTCCTTGGCACCCAAAAGTACTCGTTACATTTTGAATGCTTAGCAGAACAGGAAAAGAGTCAAATTCACGCACTTATCAACCGAACATCCCTGGTCATTCCTACTGCCTCTGATCTGGAGAACTCACTAAACACACATGCTTGTTTGTAAATGATTTTTCCACCACTGGTATACAGTGGGGTATGAAATTATTGACACCCTTGATAAAGATGAGCAATTAATACTCTATAAAATAAATAATTCAAATTCTTAGCTATATTGTATGTTCAACAAAATTGGGAAATTATATTTTATACCAATACAATTGCTCAGAGAAAGAGATTTTGCTAAACAAGTAATATATTTCTTTATCAAAATGGTTGGGGTCAAAATGATTGACACCCCTAAAGATTTGTATAAATAAAATAGTCAAACGTTTAGTATTTGGTCCCATATTCCTATCATGCAATGACTACATCAAGCTTGTGACTCTACAAACATATAGAAACATTTTCAGTTAGTTTTGGTTGTGTTTCAGAACATTTTGTGCCCAATAGATAAATGCATGGTAAATAACATATTGTGTCATTTTGGATTTATTTTTAGTATAAATAAGAATATGATATGTTTTTAAACACTTGTACATTCATGTGGATGCTACCATGATTATGGATAATCCTGAAATAATGAGTGAGAAAGTTAGAGGGTCAAAGACCGTACCCCGAAGGCATACTATCCTCTCACCATTACCAATAATAGGAGAGGTTAGCATGTCTTGGGAGTATGATCTTTGACCCTCTGTAACTTTTTCACTCATTATTCACGATTCATTCAGGATTATCCGTAATCATGGTAGAATCCACATGAATGTAGTTCAGACCAGAAAACGTGACAATTAACTACAATGCCCACAATCCATTGCGCCTGTACTGCCTGCTTTGTTATTCCCATATATGTACAATAGATGACTGATAATGGTGGGCGCTGTGTTGAAACCACAACCATTCCATCTTAGCACTCCTACACCATCATAAAAAATATTTTGCAAGCTATAGAAATGTACTAAACACCGTTTAGAGGGATATAGACAGTTTGTGAGATAACTCTACCCCATTGATAGTTGTAGAACTTGGGAATTAGCAGTCTTGAAAGTATGCCCTATATATTTTGAAGAACTACTACAATTGTGATTTCGTCAGATAGCTTTGCAGCTACTAGCTTGCCAGCTAGCTAGCTACTAGCCACACTTAATAGGATGACTCGTTGAGGAGCACAGAGATAAAGTTTTAGATGGTTGTCTGGCTGGCTGGTGTCTTGTTTTGCTCGCTTTGTACAAAATAATCAAATGCAGTACGACAGGATCTTTCTAAATGCAGCTCTTTATTAGCTAGCTATAACTGGCATGTTCATGTGTCTCCGGTCATGATCAACTGAAAAAGACCTCACGACCTGGGCGGTATTCACCAATCATAGCGCAGTATGAAACGACGGTAAAATGCAACCAATTACAATTCAGCATGTTGACACATATGATATTACAGCTGGCTGCTACTGCCTGAGCAGAGATGAGATGATGACAAATAAATTAAATAATAGAAGTCATAAAAAAAGTTTTAAGACAATGGGAGGTTTTTAATGTTTTGGCAATTGAATGTTCTCAATATTTGGCTGTGGAATTCCAATTAGAAAGCAACATTTTTTTTAATGTTGTTTTTTAAAATCAAAACCAAACTGTGAAAACAGGTTTTTTTAACCGAAACAAAACCAAACCGACCTGAAAAAGAACTAATCGCTCAGCCCTACCAAGCTAGGCCTACCTTTTCTCCGTGTGCCCAAGGGTTTACTTTCTGTTTTCTCTGGTAGCAGATTGACAAAACATGAAGAAACTAGCCAAAGATGACTCATAATCTTGTTATTTTCAGTAAGACTGCATTATACCCGGAATCTTTGTGCATAGCTCAGTGGCCGTGACATACTCAAATCTTTCACTCATTAGCACTGCCCCTTTCATGATTTGATAGATTGAAAACACTCAGAGCTGAGCGGCACACATTAGCTTTCAATAGCTCCTTGATTTGAATAATATTCAAATAAACACATCAGGGCTTGGCCCTCGACTCGAGTGCCTAGCTCTTCCTCTCAAATATCAAAGATCAAGACAAATATCTCAATTGCTGTTTATTATGTGCTAGATCTTAGTCAGGGGGCCAGGAGACATGTTGAGGTGTGTCTTAGTTTGGATGCCCACTGTGTACAACCTTACTTTTTCTATCAAGCCTACATACATACTACAGTACCTTGCGCACATCATAACCCATCATAACCCCTGTTGTACTAAGGAACACCTTATTTTCATGTAAATAAACTGGTCCGTATATTTTAAAGTTGGAGGAAAAGTGCATAGCACATTCAGTAAGATACTATAAGTAGGTAGCCTTTGGACATGTCTTAGAACTGGACCTCTACCAGCACCAGTCCGTACACAGTGCATTCTGAAAGTATCCAGTGCATTCTGAAAGTATCCACATTTTGTTAAATTACAGCCTTATTCTAAAATGTATTAAATGCATCTATTTCCTCATCAATCTGCACACGAAACCCCATAATGACAAACAAAAACCTGTTTTTTAGAAAGTATATATAAAAAATAAATAGTAATACCTTATTTACATAAGTATTCAGACCCTTCGCTATGAGACTCGAAATTGAGCTCAGGTGCATCCTGTTTCCATTGATCATCCTTGAGATGTTTCTACAACTTGATTGGAGTCCACCTGTGGTAAATTCAATTGATTTGACATAATTTGGAAAGGTACACACTTGTCTATATAAGCTCCCACAGTTGACAGTGCATGTCACAGCAAAAACCAAGCCCTGAGGTCGAAGGAATTGTCCGTAGAGCTCCGAGACAGGATTGTGTCGAGGCACAGATCTGGGGAAGAGTATCAAAAAAATGTCTGCAGCATTGAAGGTCCCTAAGAACACAATTGCCTCCATCATCCTTAAATGGATAAAGTTTGGAACCACCAAGTCTCTTCCTAGAGCTGGCCACCCGGCCAAACTGAACAATGGGGGAGAAGGGATTTGGTCAGGGAGGTGGCCAAGAACCCGATGGCCACTGACAGAGCTCCAGAGTTCCACTATGGAGATGGGAGAACCTTCCAGAAAGATAACCATCTCTGCACCACTTCACCAATCAGGCCTTTATGGTAGAGTGGTCAGACAGAAACCACTCCTCAGTAAAAGGTACATGACAGCCCGCTTGGAGTTTGCCAAAAGGAACCTAAAGGACTCAGACTATGAGAAACAAGATTCCCTGGTCTGGTGAAACCAATACTTAACTCTTTGGCCTGAATGCCATGCGTCATGTCTGGAGGAAACTTGTCACCATCCCTACGTTGAAGCATGGTGGTGGCAGCATCATACTGTGTGGATGTTTTTCAGCATCAGGTACTCGGATACTAGTCAGGATCGAAGGAAAGATGAATGGAGCAAATTACAGAGAGATCCTTGATGAAAACCTTCTCCAGAGCGCTCAGGACCTCAGACTGGGGTGAAGGTTCACCTTCCAACAAGACAACAACCCTAAGTACACAGCCAAGACAACGCAGGAGTGGCTTTGACAAGTCTCTAAATATCCTTGAGTGGCCCAACCAGAGCCCGGACTTGAACCCTGTCGAACATCCCTGGAGAGACCTGAAAATAGCTGTGCAGCAATGCCTCCCATCCAACCTGACTGAGAAGGGGAGAAACTCCCCAAATATGGTAGTGACAGGCTTGTAGCATCATACCCAAGAAGACGCAAGGCTGTGATCGCTGCCAAAAGTGCTTCAACAAAGTATTGAGTAAAGGATCTGAATACTTATGTAAATGTGATATTTCAGTTTTACATTTTTTATACATTCGCAAAAATGTCTAAACCTGTTTTTGCTTTGTCAATATGAGGTATTGTGTGTAGATTGATGAGGGAAAAAATTGATTGAATCCATTTTAGAGTAAGGCTGTGACGTAACAAAATGTGGAAAAAGTCAAGGGGTCTGAATACTTTACAAATGCAGTGCTCAGGGGAGAGAGGGCAAGTTTGGCCTGGTGGTTTGTAACGCACAAGCCTCCTGGAGGCCCGCACAGGATCTCTCAGCATGGGAGGAGAACCAGGAAGAGCCAGCACCTACGGTATGAGATCTTTCAACATGGTGCATGCCTCCAATGTCTCCATGGACTGTACTGTGGCAACCAAATCCTCATACACTTTTAATACATGTGTTCAAACCAACCAGGCTGTAAACCTGGAGATTGGAGAAATCTCCATATACTCCGTAAGAGAGCAATGAAATTCAACCAAAAAATTGGAGACACCTTGGAAAAGCCAAGCACACTTCCCCCATGTTGGAAAGATTCAGAATTTCCTCAATGCCGGCCATAAAAATTTGCCCACATTTAAGCTATTGTTGATATTTCACACAATGTTGGGGTAAATGTTTGTTTGGATGTCTATGCCAATATATGTTCATGTCATCATCACCAATCAACTTCATTAAAGTACAGATCAACTATAATGTGAAATTCACCTCACTAGCAAGCATGCTAGATAATGCTAGGTATTGTAATGAGTGCGCTGAGAGTTGGGAAGCAAGTATAGCGAGTGAGTGTTTTAATAAATTAACAAAACAATAAACACAAAACTCAAACAACGCACTGACATGAAAACAGTCAATAACACCTGAGGAAAGCACCAAAGGGAGTGACCGATATAGGGAAGAAAATCAAGGATGTGATGGAGTCCAGGTGAGTGTCATGAGGCGCTGGTGAACTTGACAATGGTGACAGGTGTGCAGAATAATCAGCAGCCTGATGATCTAGAGGCCGGAGAGGGAGTATTCGTGACAGGTATCAAAAGGCAATCCAGTAGACACTGGAAGCTATAATGAACGTCAATTGGTCAATAGCACCGAAATGTCACAGTGTATTTGCGTAAAGTTAAACTTCACTTCTGTTCTCGCTCCCTCGCCCATGCTCGCATTGCCCAACGGTCCCCCGCCCACTTTGCTTCCCCATCATTGAAAATGATTGGGGCTTCCGTTGTTTCATCGCCCACATCTTGTTATCTGGACACGGTCTGCTACACTGAAAAACGGCTTTACCTACCATCACCGATTTCTATATGGCTAGCAGCTTATACGAACAGGAGTTAGAATTTGGCAGTCAGTTTTTCTAATCCTAAATAATATCCAGCAAAAACAGCCGAATATATCAACATCGGATTTTATTAACTACATTGTGGGCCTGTTAGAATGTTATTCAAATAACTCTTTCCATCTCGGCTTCTTTCTCTCTCTCTCTCTCTCTCTCTCTCTCTCTCTCTCTCTCTCAGAGAGTTTTTTTTTTCTCGCAATATGCTACCAATTATTCAGTAAGGTTCTGGAGAATACTAAAGAGAGGCAGGGCATGTGAGGATATCAAAGATAAAACGAATACTTTATCCTGCAGCACCATTATATTTCATGTCGCTCTGCCGTCAATACATTTGAAAGAAGATGCATTACTGTCCAATTAATATCCTAAATACAAATGTTACATGTAAGTCTGACTGATTAATGCCTTTTAACAACTTACTAAAATGTGTATTAATAACATTATTTAATCATCTATTAATAAGTGGTCATTAAAAACGTAAAAATATTGCTTCCCTAATGCTAAACCTTTCTTCTGAACTAATGAAGGTTTCTCTTCAGTACCAAAACCATCACTATCAAACCCTTCAAGGCAGCTGTGGAAAGACACACTGACCCTGTTTCCAACATGTATCACCGTGGTAACATCTGTCTGTATGACAGCCAGGTGATAGACACGTGACTAAAGCTGCCTCTGAGTCCCTGTTAGCCAAGTGGTAAGGTTCTCTAAGTCGCCTCTGAGCTGTAAAACAAATTGCTCACACACCCGAAACCTTTCCCAGTCTAAGTAGGAGTACGCCAGCACGAACATGTGCAGCTGATGGAGGGAAAGGAGAGTTTTTTATAGCAGTCAATCGAAAACTGCTTCAATCCGGAAAAAGAACAGGACTCCTACGCATTAACATAAACATTGATAATGACTTCTTCTCACAGGGAAAGGGGGCCCACAACATGTTTTCCACAATAGCAGGTACAATATCCAATTATGTACAGATGTTAACTTCACACAGCGCTGCTTCGCTCACATCTGTTTGTCAGAGAGAGAGCTCATTAGGACAAGGGAGTTTTAAACCCCCACCATCACACACAGCTTGGAACATTTTATGACAGCATGTTTAGCATTTACAACAAACATCTCTGACTCTTGTAAAATTTGGGGTCTTTGGAGTTGATGACTTAGAGAAGTCTTGTAACGATCGTCTTCGGGAGAAAGAGAGGAGGACCAAAGCGCAGCGTGGTAAGTGTTCAGAATTTCAATTAAAGAAAGCACTGAACACTGAATCAATACAAAAATAACAAAATGAACGAACGAAACGAAACAGTCCTGTCTGGTGACATACACTCGTAACACAAAGACAGAAAATAAACACCCAAAAACCCAGGTGGAAAAAGGCTATCTAAGTATGATTCTCAATCAGAGACAACTAACGACACCTGCCTCTGATTGAGAACCATACTAGGCCGAACACAGAAACCAAACATAGAAGAACAAACAGACTGCCCACCCCAACTCACGCCCTGACCATATAAACAAAGACAAAACAAAGGATCTAAGGTCAGAACATGACAGTACCCCCCCAAAGGTGCGGACTCCGGCCGCAAAACCTGAACCTATAGGGGAGGGTCTGGGTGGGCGTCTGTCCACGGTGGAGGCTCTGGCGCGGGACGTGGACCCCACTTCACCACAGTTTTTCTCTGCCTCCTCAACCGCCCCCATGGCCTCTTACGAGCGGCGACCCTCGCCGCCGACCTCCGACTGGGGACCCTAGCCATGGGTCCCGAATGGACGGGAGATTCCGGCAGCGCCGGAGTGAAGGACAGCTCCGGCAGCGCCGGAGTGAAGGACGGCTCCGGCAGCGCCGGACAGGCGGGAGACTCCGGGAGCTCCGGAGTGAAGGGCAATTCTGGCATCGCCGGCGTGACAGGCAGCTCTGGCAGCTCCTGGCTGACTGACGGCTCTGGCAGCTCCTGGCTGACTGACGGCTCTGGCAGCTCCTGGCTGACTGACGGCTCTGGCAGTTCCTGGCTGACTGACGGCTCAGGACAGACTGGCGGCTCTGGCGGCTCAGGACAGACTGGCGACTCTGGCGGCTCAGGACAGACGGGAGACTCTGGCGGCTCAGGACAGACGGGAGACTCTGGCGGCTCAGGACAGACGGGAGACTCTGGCAGCGCTGGAGAGGAAGGCTCTGACAGCACTGGACAGGCGGGAGCACCTGTAGAGAGGAGACGGAGAAACAGCCTGGTGCGGAGGGCTGCCACCGGAGGGCTGGTGCGTGGAGGTGGCACTGGATAGACCGGACCGTGCAGGCGCACTGGAGCTCTTGAGCACCGAGCCTGCCCAACCTTACCTGGTTGAATGCTCCCCGTAGCCAGGCCAGTGCGGCGAGGTGGAATAGCCCGCACTGGGCTGTGCTGCCGAACCGGGGACACCATGCGTAAGGCTGGTGCCATGTACGCCGGCCCGAGAAAACGCACTGGAGACCAGATGCGTAGAGCCGGCTTCATGGCACCTGGCTCGATGCCCACTCTAGCCCGGCCGATACGAGGAGCTGGAATGTACCGCACACGCACCGGGGACAGCGTGCGCTCCACCGCATAACACGGTGCCTGCCCGGTCCCTCTCGCTCTCCGGTAAGCACGGGGAGTTGGCGCAGGTCTTCTACCTGCCTTAGCCACACTCCCTGTGTGCCCCCCCAATACATTTTTGGGGCTGCCTCTCGGGCTTCCTTGCCAGCCGTGTTCCCTCGTATCGCTGGCTCCTCTCTACGGCTGCCTCTGCTCTCCTAGCTGCCTCCTCCTGTTCCTGTGGGAGGCGATCCCTTCCAGCCAGGATCTCCTCCCATGTATAGCAACCCTTCCCATCCAAAACGTCCTCCCATGTCCAGGAGTCCTGACATCGCTGCTGCTGCTGCCTGTTACCACGCTGCTTGGTCCTTTTGTGGTGGGTGTTTCTGTAACGATCATTTCGGGAGAAAGAGCGGAGGACCAAAGTGCAGCGTGGTAAGTGTTCATAATTTTAATTAAAGAAAGCACTGAACACTGAATCAATACAAAAATAACAAAATGAACGAACGAAACGAAACAGTCCTGTCTGGTGACATACACTCGTAACACAAAGACAGAAAATAAACACCCAAAAACCCAGGTGGAAAAAGGCTACCTAAGTATGATTCTCAATCAGAGACAACTAACGACACCTGCCTCTGATTGAGAACCATACTAGGCCGAACACAGAAACCAAACATAGAAGAACAAACAGACTGCCCACCCCAACTCATGCCCTGACCATATAAACAAAGACAAAACAAAGGAACTAAGGTCAGAACATGACAGTACCCCCCCCAAAGGTGCGGACTCCGGCCGCAAAACCTGAACCTATAGGGGAGGGTCTGGGTGGGCGTCTGTCCACGGTGGAGGCTCTGGCGTGGGACGTGGACCGCCCACCCCAATTGCCCACCCCAACTCACGCCCTGACCATATAAACAAAGACAAAAGAAAGGAACTAAGGTCAGAATGTGACAAGTCTCTTCTACTCTGGCATTACACTCCAGAAAAGAAATGAAAGAATCCAGTTTGTACTGTAATATGTATTTCACATTTTTGTATGTAAAAGCCAACTGATGCAATTGACATTTTCCAACATTTCAGTATTGTATAAAAGATTGCTACATGGTCTGATACGAACATTATGACATGTTAACGTGTATTATAACACGTATTAAATATTTTCAGCAGTATACCCTGGTGGATACTGACTAGTGCCACGTCATATTGAAATGTGAGCTGGGATGGGATGCCTGAAATTCTTCCCTGCGGAGTCTGCTTGACACCATGGTATCTTTGAAAATACCCCCCTTGCCCAATGACTAAAATTGCAAAGTAGACATTTCAAAGCGTCAAGGACACAGCAGGAGCATGTGTGAAACCACTTTTATTTCATTAGAGTATCAGGACACGGGATGTCGAACGGAGGTCCCACGCTGCTAATATAATTGGCTTCTTGTAAGGCAGGGCAGAAGCATGACATTGTGCTCCCCACGAAAAAAAAAAAGTTTATTGGCTTGACTTGCACATATACTTAACTATATTTCTGACAAGTTACAACTGTGCCATATTATTTATGTCCTTTCCAATAAACAAAGAAGAAGGGTTGCGAGTCAGACAGTGCTTGTTTCCACGTCATTGAGGGATTAACTTGATTTGAGAGGAATTCTCAACAACTTCTTAGTTAGCAGGGAAACTTGTTGAATGATCAGAGAAATTATATTCAAAGCTTTTCTTTATTGTGATTTACAGAAAAAGAAGTCATGGATGCTTCAATAGGCAACAAGAAGTCCAAATGGGCTGACCAATTGGATCCTGGTCTGCTTAAGTTTTCAGCGCCCATCATTGTTGGCTCAATAATCCACATTGTTTTATTTAACATTGTTATCAGGAAATATTCCAAAAGTTTGGAAATCAGCTCTTCTGCTGCTACTCCATAATGGCAGGGATAGTAGTGATGTTAATAAGTATAGCCCCATTTCAATGCTTCCTTGTCAAGCTAAGAGGCAAAAAAATGTAGCCGACAGAGAGAGCTGCTTCGCTTCTAGTCCTTGGGAAACTTTGGAGGATTTAGTTTTTTTAATGTATTATTTCTTACATTGTTAGCCCAGAAAACTCTTATGTGTTATTACATACAGCCGGGAAGAACTATTGGCTATCAGAGCTTAAACTTACCAGCACTACGACCAGGAATAAGACTTTCCAGAAGTGGATCCTTTGTCCGCACCACCCAGGGCATTTGAACTGATTCCAGAGGCCAACCAAAAACCACACCACTGGAAAAGAGGGAGCCAGACCGGTCTTCTCGTCAGACTTAGGTGGCGTGCACAATACCCACCGCTTCTGAGTATATTACTTGCTAACGTCCAGTCCCTAGATAACAAAGTTGACTAGATCAGGGCAAGGGTTGCTTTCCAGAGAGACATCAAGGATTGTAACATACTCTGTTTCACGGAAACATGGCTCTATCGGGATATACTGTCGGAGTCGGTGCAGCCACCTGGATTCTCAGTGAATCGCACCGACAGGTATAAACATCTCTCCAGGAAGAAGAAGGGTGGGGGTGGGTTTCATGATTAACGACTCATGGTGTAATTGTAACCACATACAGGAACTCAAGTCCTTTTGTTCAACTGACCTAAACTTCCTCACAATCAAATTGACAGTATTATCTCCCAAGATAATTCTCTTTGGTTATCGTCACAGCCGTGTATATCCCCCCTCAAGCCGATACCACCCCAAGGAACTTCATTGAACTTTATGCAAACTGGAAACCATATATTCTGGGGCTGCATTTATTGTAGCTGGGGATTTTAACGAAGCAAGTTTGAGGAAAATTATACCTAAATTCTATCAGCATATTAACTGTAGCACTCGCGCTGGAAAAACACTTGACCATTGCTACTCTATCTTCGGTGATGCATACAAGGCCCTCCCCCGCCCTCCTTTCGGCAAATCTGAACATGACTCCATTTTGCTCCTCCCTTCCTATAGGTGGAAACTCAAACAGAAAGCACTCGTGCTAAGGACTATTCAATGTTGGTCTGACCAATCGGAATCCACCCTTCAAGATTGTTTTGACCACGCAGACTGGGATATGTTCCAGGTAGCTTCCGAGAATAATATTGATGTGTACACTGAGATGGTTACTGATTTCATCAACAAGTGTATAGGAGATGTTGTATCCACTGTGGCTATTAAAACTTACCCTAATCAGAAACCGTGGATAGATGGCAGAATATGCGCATAAACTGAAAGCACAAAGCACAGCATTTAACCATGGCAAGGTGACGGGGAATATGCAGAATACAAACAGAGTAGTTATTCCCTCCACAAGGCAATCAAACAGGAAAAACGTCAATATCGAGACACTGACGTCGCAGACACCAACGTCTTGCTGCCAGACCAGCTTAACACGTTCTTTGACCGCTTTGAGGATAACACAGTGCCACTGATGCGGCCAGCTACCAAGGAATGTGGTTCCTTCTCCGTGGCCGATGTGAGTAAGACATTTAAACATGTTAACCCTCGAAAGGCTGCCGGTCCAGACGACATCCCTAGCCGCGTCCTAAGAGCATGCGCAGACCAGCTGGCTGGTGTGTTTATTCAATCTCTCCCTGTCCCCACATGCTTCAAGATGGCCACCATTGTTCCTGTACCCAAGAATGCAAAGGTAACTGAACTAAATGACTATCGCCACATAGAACTCGCCTCTGTCATCATGAAGTGCTTTGAGGGGCAAGTTAAGGATCATATCACCTGACCACCTTAAACACTGAGCTGTCCATTTTTTAAATACTTTTGATCATGCTATTTTATTGAGTAAGTTGTCCTCGATAGGCCTGAGTTCTGACCCCTGTTTGTGGTTTCATGATTGTCTTAGTGACAGAAATCAGGCAAGTGTGATTGATGGGGTTAAGTCCAAATTCCTTGAAGTATAGAGCCATGAAAAGTATTTGTCTATTTGTCCCCTTTCTAATGTTCTCTATTTTTGCATATTTTTGATATTGAATGTTATCAAAACCTAATATTAGATAAAGAGAAATTGAGTTTACAAATAACAAAACAAATGTATACTTATTTAATTTATTCAATTAACAAAGTTATGCAACACAATCTGAAGTGTATATATATATATATATATATATTTGGTCTATTTATGTATACTTGGGTATACTTGTAATATATTAAAATATACTTTTGTATCTTCGGTTAATACAGGCAAAACTAAATACATGTTTTTTTCAAGTTCTCATAAGATTGTTTTAGATGGATTGCATCTTTACTCATCAAATGGTTCTATAATCAAATGGGTCCCTACATACAAATAACTTGGAATTTGGATTGACAATGATTTATTTTTAAAAAAACATACAATTGAGCTTGTTAAGAAACTAAGATTTAAAGTGAACTTTTTTACAGAACCAGATTTAGTCTCTCCCTAGTCTGCAGGAAGCAGATTGTGCAGTCAAACTTTCTACCTGTTCTTGATTATGGTGATACTATTTATCAAAGTGCAGCGGCCTCTTCTCTTAAACCCTTGGATGACGTTTGTCAGGAGTCAGGAGACAGTTTAATTAATAGAAGACTAATTGATCAGATATAAAAATATCTGAAGAGTTATATTCTGAAAATTATAACTTTGTAATTTGAAGACTTTCTGTGGTGCTCGGACTTCCTAGTTAATTACATTTACATGACTAGTTTAATCACGTAATAATAATTACAGAGAATTGATTTCACTTTTAATGATGCCAAAGACACGACGGTACAATACACATTAGCATTCCAGTCCTCTTTTGATCCATAATACTCTCTTTCCTATGTAACTTGTCAAGTCATAAACAGCCTAAAGTCAACCTCTACCCCCCTACTTTTTTCAATTTCCGCCTGAAAACATACCCAAATCTAACTGCCTGTAGCTCTGGCCCAGAAGAAAGGATATGCATATTCTTGGTACCATTTGAAAGACAACACTCTGACGTTTGTGTAAATGTGAATTGAATGTAGGAGAATATAACAAAATAGATCTGGTTTGGATAATACAATGAAAAAAACACATGTTTTTTATTTTGATTGTTGTATCATCATCTTTAAAATGAACAAGATAAAACAAACATTCAGATAGGATGATGGGGACAATTTCAGTGAATCATTCAAGAGGGAACACTACTTGTGCAAAGTTTCAGAATGATAACTTCCAAAATGAGTGTGCTACATGACATTTATCATGAAGTCACCCAGGTGTCCCACACAAGTAGCCCAAATGTACCCAAGTGGCCAAATTGGTGAAGGTATACATTTTGAAACAAATAACTATATACAAAATGCCAAAATGGTATTCTAAAACACACCCCCAAAAAGTGGAGAAAAGAATATGGAAAAAATATATATACATTTACAAAATAACATGGGTAACTATTTACACACTTTCAATATTTGGAAGACCCTCAGTCCCCTATGAAATCAAATTTATTTATATAGCCCTTCATACATCAGCTAATATCTCAAAGTGCTGTACAGAAACCCAGCCTAAAACCACAAACTGCAAGCAATGCAGGTGTAGAAGCACGGTGGCTAGGAAAAACTCCCTAGAAAGGCCAAAACCTAGGAAGAAACCTAGAGAGGAACCAGGCTATGAAGGGTGGCCAGTCCTCTTCTGGCAGTGCCGGGTGGAGATTATAACAGAAAATGGCCGAGATTTTCAAACGTTCATAGATGACCAGCAGGGTCAAATAATAGTAATCACAGTAGTTGTAGAGGATGCAACAGGACAGCACCTCAAGAGTGAATATGAACAGTTTAGGGTTCCATAGCCGCAGGCAGAACAGTTGAAACTGGAAAAGCAGCAAGGCCAGGTGGACTGGGGACAGCAAGGAGTCATCATGCCAGGTAGTCCTGATGCATGGTCCTAGGGCTCAGGTCCTCCGAGAGAGAGAAAGAGAGAATTCGAGAGAGCATACTTAAATTCACACAGGACACCGGATAAGACAGAAGAAGTACTCCAGATATAACAAACTGACCCTAGCCCCCGACACAAACTACTTCAGCATAAATACTGGAGGTTGAGACAGGAGGGGTCAGGAGACACTGTGGCCCCATCCGATGAGACCCCCGGACAGGGCCAAACAGGAAGGATATAACATCACCCACTTTGCCAAAGCTCTACACAATATTGTGCTGCTGAGGTATAATAAACATATATAGAGAGTACAGGGAACATAAGGTTGAATATATTATTATAGACCTGCTAGATCTACTGTCTCTTTTATATTATGACATTTCAGCTAGATCTACTGTCTCTATTATATTACAACAGACCAGCTGTATCTACTGTCTCCATTTCACTTTGGCCATTGTTGTGGGCCTGCCCTCCCCTCAACAGCCTCAAATAGGCTATTTCAAGTGGGTTGGGGTGGGGCGGCAGACACATTTCATCACTTTTCATTACATCATTTCATTACATTACATTTTTATATATTGCTTCTAAAATAAATAAAAATCACAAATAATATTTTATATTATTAATTTCAAACAAGGTCATTAGCATGAGAAGAACTTACCAGTCCAAAACGGTGACATTGTTCCTCCTCTGCAGGCACCGTTACAGATTATACACAGTGGCTACAACGGTGTCCTCTCCTTTCAAAAAATATTCCTCCACTTGGGAATCGCTAAATGAATCGTCCTACAACAATCGCTGTCTCACTTTTCCGATCAATTTCTTCTAAAATTGTGCTACATCTGTATATCTTGACTTAGATTTAGCTTTCCCTGACTTAGTCGCCATACTGATTGATATATAAACAGCTGAGTCTGCGCGTTTACCAAAACAATGCTGTGCGTAAAATGCGTAGCTCCTTCCGGAATAAAACTTCAATAGCGAATGACTCTCTTTACTTTACCTCAGCTCATTCTACCAAGCTAGATTTCAAGACGATCAGTGGTCATTGGGTTAAAATACAGTCAATCAACGAAACAGTGATCATATCATTGGTGCACAGTGATGTCAATACTTGTTGTCTTCAAATCGTTTTCTTTCAGTCAATACGTCCTGCGAAATGGCCCATCAGGTTTGGTTGTGTTACAAACAAACCAGTTGATTGCGATGAAACCCAAACATGACTGGAAAAGTCACGTTTTGTGTGGGTTATTTACCTGGAATGTGTCGTCGAAAATGCAATGAGACAGAATTCACGACACCAGCAGTTCACAAAATGTTTCGTGTTAGGCTATAAAAACGGATTTTATCAAACAAAAGATCATTCATTGTGTAACAATGAGCATTGGGATTGCAAACAGATGAAGATCATCAAAGGTAAACTATTTATTTTAATGCAGTTTGTGATGTTGTTACGCCTGTGCTGGTTGAAATAGTTTTTTTTTATGGGGCTCTATCCTCAGATAATCACATCGTATTCTTTCGCAGTAAATCCTTTTTTAAATCTGACAACGTAGTTGGATTAGCAAGATTCTAGCCTTTCGATACATGTGAGACACTTGTATTTTCATGAATGTTTAATATGACTATTTATGTAGCGATCACCGTATGTTGTGGAATTTCAGACCGCTACCGGGTTCCGTGCTCAGAGAGGTTAAGTGAGAACTGAAGCTTGCCTGTATTATTAGGCAACCTCTGGAGACCGTCTCCCATTCCTCACTTCCCTCATCAACTCATACCTGACAAGTCAAAATGGCCTGAGCTGCTCTCCTCCTCAAGAAACCAACACTCAACTCATCCGACAAATATAGACCTGTATATGTTCTTTCTTTTCTTTCCAAAGCACTTGAGCGTGCTGTGTCTGATGAACTCTGTCGTTATCTTTCTCAGAACGATTTTCTTGACCCTAACCATTCTGGCTTCAAGATGGATCATTCAACTGAGAATGCTTTTGTGATAGAATTGAAAGTGCCTAATAACTAAATAATAATTCAGAATCATAATGTGTACAAGTACGTAATATGCCATTCATTTATCTCAATGTTGATTATGCGATCTGTGTTCTCTATTGATGTCTGATCTGAGTTTGATTGGTTATACCTAGGAATTCCTATAGGGTCGCATGGGGCTTCCCAGCTCACTCATTACAAGTGACTTGAAGCCGAATCTCTGTGTGATTTATTAACATATTTCCCCCTTTCAGGAGTATAACATTTTGGAGGCTCTGCTAAGATGCACATAAGATCATCTACACGAGATAGGAAGACCCTTAACCGACAACATTCAACTCAGGCAAATTCAACTCAGGCAGATGACAGAGTGTGACAGACGGCTATAGTGGCGGTTTCACAGACACTGAAAAAGGAGTGCGTGCAAACTGAGATCAGAGTGGACATCAGGGAGCAGCAAGGTCCATTAAGTAAAAGAGAACCTTCACGAAAATGTTGTCAACTTTTTTTTCTAGTAAAATAGAACCAGCATTAGAGGAAATGCAAATATAAGTGAAATGAGAATTGTATAAACTGACGAAAGATAATGTAATTGAAATAACTTATCAAGACCAAACGAAGAGAATCTAACTAGGAACATGCGCATGACACAACGGGAAGAAGTAAAAGACCTAGAGGATGATAGTACGTCTGAACTGTTGAACCTTATAAATGAGATGCAGGAGTTCAGTTCAACGGACGAAGCGAATAAAAATGAAGAAAACGAAAAACTACAAACAGAGCTACAGTAATTAAGGCTTTCACTAAATCAAAAGGAAAGTGAGATGCAGGAGCTTGTTATTAACAAAAATGGAAACGACACTGACACAAACCAGGCCCCGCCCCCTCCTCAAAACACAGTGCAAATGCACTCTTTGTATGGCACAAATAGTTAAAAACAACAGATCAAATAGGTGAACCAGGCCAAAAAGACAGACTCACATTCTCCAGCCTTGCTCACCAAATCGAAAACAGACTGAATCAATGGTATCCAGAGATAGAAATAGTGGATGCAGTGGTAAGCATCTGGGAGTGGTATTGGTATTGCATCTGGGATGCAAATGTGGAACTATCTGGAAGAAGTCAGAGTTGACTCTACTCACACTGAGGAGAATACTGCAGTCTCACTACCAAGAGAAGGGTGCAAATGAACTGTGAAGCCAACTCTCATCAGAAATATAAAGAAGCAAAGAGACCCCACAAAACATCCTATTCCGTTCCTTAGATCTGAGACAGAAAATCCTGTCTGCCTCACAGGAAGCAAAGTCTGGTCTTAACAACACTGTCATCTCAGATTTTCAAAATATGCTTTTGAACCATAACTAAAAAAGCATTTGTGTAAGAGTATTGATAGCCTAGCATAGCATTTAGCCTAGCATTCAGCATGCAACATTTTCACAAAAACAAGAAAAGCATTCAAATAAAATAATTTACCTTTGAAGAACTTCAGATGTTTTCAATGAGGAGACTCTCAGTTAGATAGAAAATGTTCAGTTTTTCCAAAAATATTATTTGTGTTGACAAATCGCTCCGTTTTTTTCATCACGTTTGGGTAAGAAAACCCCCGAAAATTAAGTCATTACAACGCAAACTTTTTTCCAAATTAACTCCATAATATCGACAGAAACATGGCAAACGTTGTTTAGAATCAATCCTCAAGGTGTTTTTCACATATCTATCGATGATAAATCATTCGTGGCAGTTTAGTTTCTCCTCTGAAGAAATGGAACGCGCATGGACCTAGAGATTACGCAATAATTTCGACGCAGGACACCGGGCGGACACCTGGTAAATGTAGTCTCTTATGGTCAATCTTCCAATAATATGCCTACAAATACGTCACAATGCTGCAGACACCTTGGGGAAACGGCAGAAAGTACAGGCTCATTCCTGGCGCATTCACAGCCATATAAGGAGACATTGGAACACAGCGCCTTCAGAATCTGGGGCATTTCCTGTATGAAATGTCATCTTGGTTTCGCCTGTAGCATTAGTTCTGGGGCACTCACAGATAATATCTTTGCAGTTTTGGAAACGTCAGAGTTTTTTCTTTCCAAAGCTGTCAATTACATGCATAGTCGAGCATCTTTTCGTGACAAAATATCTTGTTTAAAACGGGAACATTTTTTATCCAAAAATTAAAAGAGCGCCCCCTATCTTGAAGAAGTTAAGTATGACTCAGCACTGGTCCAGAGCAGATTCATGCATACTGTCTACTGGTCTACAAAATGACAACACAAGAACGTACATGCAGCCTTACCTCTTAGACACAAAAACTACAGATGAGCTGTTCCTAGAGAAACTGAATGCTGCATGTGCTAGCGAGACAGAGAAACAGAACAAAAGAGAAACGGCTATGCCACATTGGCCCGGCACTGTCCAATCAGCTCAGACTGATGAGGCTCTTGTTGAAAAGAAATGCCCGCCCCAACAGAATACACCAAAACTTCCCCCTGAACTGGTATCATAGCTAAAAGAACTGAGGTCTGACATGATGGTGTTAAAGACCTTGAGTGCTGAAGCCTCACAAATCAGAGAATCCATACAACAACCTGTGTTTATACCGCAGCAATGTGACAACATGACAACGCATTATCAAGCACAAGTCCCACCGCAGCAGCACTGGCCAGCGACGGATGAGGGAAACCATCCAGGGCCATCAACAGCAATTTGAACCACTGGTGAGAGAAGTAGCCCAGTTCCAGCAGAGATATGCACCACAGTAATACAGTGCACCCGCAAACCATGCCCGTATGAGAACGTGCTTCCACTGTCAACACAGCGGATCAGAGGAGTGCTGTCAGCACTGTTACAGATGTGGGAGCAGCGACTACTTTCTGGCAGGCTGTTGGTTCAGATGAACAAGGCCAACGAGAGAGGTCCCTTTAAACGATGACAGGTTGCCCCCGTGGGACAGGGAGTAACCATTCACACAGACACGTCGCAACACTGTACAACCTGTGGAATGAGACAAAAGGGCAATGGACTGAAACAGTGCTTTTCCCTGTAAGAACAGTGCTCTTCCTGTAAGAATATCAAAAGGAACACAGGGCTGAACACCGGAAATACTGCACAGAGACCATACTCCTGTAGGAAGACGAATGTAACAAAGAAGACTTCTGCTGAGGTAAGCCAGCCTTCTACTGTAACTGCCTTAGTAGGAAAACAGTGCTTTGTTGAATGCTATCTACAGGGCCAGAGAACTCAAGCCTTGTCGGACACTGGCTCTACAGTGTGTTTCATTGATGAACTGTGGAGAGATGAAAACTTACCTGGAGTTAGGCTGAAAAATGTTGCAGATATAATTGACTCACCTAACTCACTACAGATATTGTCGTAGCTGCCAATTGAATGAACATGCCTTATGCAGTTTGGATAGAAGTGACTTTCAAACTGGCCTCAGAGGCAACTGACATTAAATAACTAGTCATCCCAGTGCTCGAGATGAAGGGCTATCTCATCCAATTATTGGCATTAATGTGATTGAGCAAATCGTCAACAACAATGTACAGCTAGGAGGCACACGCACAGAGCAATTAAATGAGACAGTGAGAATGGCCTTTCCTAGCCTAAAGAAAAACAATGTCCAGGCCTTCATAGAGCTAGTGACTGCTGAACAGTCATACGAGCAGCTGGTGAAAACTACCAGATCAACATACCTAAACGCACCGGACACCACACTGATCTTTGAGCCTGATGTTAACCCTCAGTGGCCTTTAGTTCTATGCGACTCTTAGTAAAGCTGAGAAAAGATGCCTCTCCACATGTCATCCTGACACCAATGTATCCTGCATGTCATCATTGATGTTCAGAATGTCACAGACCATGACATCATGTTAACAGGGTGAACTGTAATTGGCACTGTGCAGGAAATGAAGTCAGTGTATCCTGCCGTCAACACCCCCCCCCTTGTTGCTGTCAATAGAGTTCAGACAGAGTGAAAATACTGAAGACTTATAGGATTCCTCCTGTTGAGGTACCTCGACACTCAGCAGCAACAATTCATTCACCAACTGTTGAGAGAGGAATCAAGCTCATTTTCCAAATGAGACATTGGCTGCATTGAGCATCTGAATCTGAGCATTTCATTCAAAGACAGTGATCCTGTTGCACAAACCCACCATGATACGAAGAGATGAAAGGCTACATGCATGACCCGATAGCACAGGGCTGGGTGTAAAAGTCCATAGTCGTATGTGTAAGGAAATGGGACAGCAGCTCACAACTGTGCATAGACTACAGGGAGCTGAACAGGAAGACTCACCCTGACCACCAGCCAATATCCAGAGTACAGGATATCATGGACAGCCTTGGAGAAAATTCCTAGGTTTTCACCCTTGGATCAGGGACAAGCTTATCACTAGGGGTCCACGGCAAAGGAAAGCAGCCTTTGTGACCCCATTGAGCCTGTATGAGTGGGTTTGGTTTCCGTATGGACTCATGAATGCACCAGCAGCCTTCCAGCACTGTATGGAGGAATGTTTGGATGGCTTGAGAGATGAGACCTGTGTCCCGTATCTGGGCAACATCCTCGTCTTCAGCAAGAACTTTGAGATCCATGTCAACTATTTTAGAAAAGTACAACAAAGACTAAGAGAATATGGGAAAAAGCTGAAGCCCAGCAAGTGTGAGGTCATCAAAGCGGAGATCCGCTATTTAGGGAGAATAGTGTCTGCTGAGGGAAGGGAAAATCGATCCAGCTGATACTGCAGCAGTCAGAGCTCTGAAGGACAAAAGACCAAGTACAGTAGGAGAGCTCAGAGAAATCATGGGGTTGCTAAGCTACTATAGGCAATACATTAAAGATTTCTCACACATTGCTAGCCCGCTCTACAACCTGCTCACAGGGCCCCGTGAAGAAGTTACAGGAACACACAACAAAGCAAAGAAAAGGCAGACACAGGGGAAAACATGAGGGAGTGCTCTCTCACAAATCTATCACGTAGGCTGATAAGCATCAACAGATAATGGAGCGGCTGATAGACCATTTAGTACAGCCTCTTGTACTCGGTATCCCAGACTTCTCCGAGCAGTTTATCCCTCACACAGACACATAAAACAAGGTTTAGGAGCTGTGCTGTATCAAAAACAAGATGGATAACTGCGTGTGCTGGCCTGTGCGTCTCGGACCTTGAATGCACCAGAGAAAAACTACTGTCTCCACTCAGGAAAATTTGAGGTTCTATTCCTGTACTGGTCAATCAGTACAGTAAAGTTCCGCGACTACTTATACTACAGTATGCATTGACCTTCACAGTGTACAGTGACAACAATCCCTTACCTACGTCTTGTCGATTGCCAAGCTAAACGCAACAGGGTGCAGATGGATTGCAGAACTCGCCAATTTCCATTTCACTATCGGATGTCATCCATGCAAAGAGAACGTTGACGCAAACAGTTTGTCCAGAATGCCAATAGTAATGGTAATACTGATGAGAGAATGTTCAGAGGAGTTGACATCGGACTCATTTGAAGCAACTGCACTGGCCGTCAACGCACAACAAGGCTCCAACATATCCTGGTCTCCACTATGTATAATCAACAACAGGACAACTCCCCACCATCTGCAGAGGAATGGAGAGGTTGAGCGCTTTAATAGAACATTATTACAGATGCTCAAGATACTCACAGACAGACAGACAGAAAACAAACTGGAAGGAGTAACTGAACAAGCTGCTGTATGCGTTGTCGTGTCTTTGGCTATGCCGGATTAAGTGATATGACATGCTATTCTATAAAATAATTTATCCGTGATTAATATCACCTGATTGAGCTTATCATGTAACTGTAATTAACCAGAGAGTCGGGCACCACAAAATAATATTTATAGAGCTGTTATCTTCCGAATAAACTCTGAAAGACCTAGTAATATTTTTCATCAATAGCAGTCAATATCAGTCGTCATCTCACTTCAGTCTCATCTGAAAGTTGTAAATTCTTGTTTATCTTCAAGAACCCTGGCTAACAATTTGAATCAGCAATACAAAATTGGGTTTAATCATTTATTTACTAAATACCTAACTAATCACACAGAATTACACATACACATAATTAAATCATATCTTGATTACAAATTACGTCATAAAGGAAAACGTCCCTAGCGGGCGGAACAGATATGACAGCTTGTTACACAAAAGAAAAGGGGCTGGGTTGAGTGAAGGAGTGGGAAGACTGATGAACAAAGGGAAGAAGTTGGGCTATCGTAAATACAGTATCTTATGCATTCTAAATTACCGCCCATTTGGAAAAGGAAAATGCAATAAATATTTACTCTGAGCTGCGCTTCAGTAGGTTGGTGGTAGATGGAAGATCGTGTTGCCAAACCGAGTCCTCGGTCCTTTGAAGAATGTCTCTGGTGGTCAATTGGATAAGTTGTAGTAATGTCGTTGTGTGATAGACGGGATACTCTGTCTGTTCCTTCCTAACACTCGTTTGCAGCAGCTGTTGCTAACTCAACGGCTAGGAGGTATCACTTCTGTAGTGAATAAGAGTTCAAAGTTCATACCATTCTCAACCAAAGCTCACGCTGATGTTGGCTTCGTTCTGTAGTTATTATCTGAACCATTCTGACACAGGATAGTCATCCTCACATCATCGGAACAGGAAGTTATGTGGTCATCAAGGGCTTATATAGGAAGGGAGAGGGGGCGTGATTGAAAAGTTTTATAGCCCATGTCCCTTCACAGGGCGGGCCACTGATTGAGCAGCCCTATCTTATGAAAACCCAAATGTCACATTTTAGCCCATCACAAATAATTTCATATTCAAACATTTAAAATGAACAACAATTTCATGTGAATACGATATTTCTGATGTGTAGACTTTCCACTGTAGAGTTTATGTGATCTTATCAATGATGGAAATGTCTCAGATGACAACCGAACTGACATCATATTCATTAAGTACCACCGCATATGTTCAATTGTTCGGATTACCAGAATATAGTTCATTTCCCCCCATCTACTGACGTTCCCAGAATCTCTATGTTAACCAAGGGTTTTGCAAATGTAACCTCAGTAGGTTAGAGAGAGGAAAAAGGGGGAAAGAGGTATTTATGACTGTCATAAACCTACCCCCCAGGCCAACGTCATGATAGCGTATACAGAGCATTCGGAAAGTATTCAGACCCATTGACTTCTGTTATATTCTGTTACGTTCTGTTATGTTACTTCTGTTACGTTACGTCACAACCTTGTTCTTTAATTGAATATATCGTTTCCCCCCCTCATCAGTCTACACACAGTACCCCATAATGACAAAGCAAAAACTGTTTTTTAGAAGTCAAAAATATATATACACAATCGGGCAAAAGTTTTAGAACACCTACTCATTTAAGGGTTTTTCTTTATTTTTACTATTTTCTATATTGAAGAAAAGTAGGACATAACACATATGGAATCATGTAGTAACCACAAAAGCGTTAAACAAATCAACATATATTTTACATATGGGATTCTAGCCATCCTTTGCCTTGATGACAGCTTTGCACACTCTTAGCATTCTCTCAACCAGCTTCATGTGGAATTCATTTCAATTAACAGGTTTGCCATCTTAAAAGTTAATTTGTGGAATTTTTTCCTTCTTGATGTGTTTGAGCCAATCGGTTGTGTTGTGACAAGGTGGGGTGGGGGGGTGGGGGGGTATACAGAAGTTAGCCCTATTTGGTAAAAGACCAAGTCCATATTATGGCAAGAACAGCTCAAACAAGCCAAGAGAAACGACAGTCCATCATTACTTTAAGGTATGAAGGTCAGTCAATACGGAAAATGTCAAGAACTTTGAAAGTGCACCATCGAGAACATCCTGACCGGTTGTATCACCGACTGGTATGGCAACTGCTCGGCATCTGACCGCAAGGCGCTAAAGAGGGTAATGTGTATGGATGTCCCAATATATCACTGGGGTCAAGGTTCCTGCAATCCAGGACCTATATACTAGGCAGTGTCAGAAGAAAGCCCAAAAAATTGTCAGCTCCAGTCACCCAAGTCATAGACTGTTTTCCCTGCTACTTCACGGCAAGTGATACCGGATGACCAAAAGGCTCCTTAACAGCTTCTACCCCCAAGCCATAAGACTGCTGAACAATTAATCAAATGGCCACTGAACTATTTACATTGACACCTTCATTTGTTTTGTACACTGCTGCTACTCGGTGTTTATTATCTATGTATGGTCTCTTCCTCCCTACCTTCATTTACAAATTATCTTGACTAACCTGTAACCCCGCACATTGACTCGGTTCCGGTACCCCCTTTACAGTATATAGCCTCGTTATTGTTATTTTATTGTGTTACTTTTTATTTTTTATTATTTGGTAAATATTTTCTTAACTCTTTCTTGAACTGCACTGTTAGTTAATGGCTTGTAAGTAAGCATTTCACGGTAAGTTCTACACTTGTTGTATTCGGCACATGTGACAAATAGTTTGATTTGATTTTGGACTTGATTGATGAGAGAGAAAAAAAAGGTTTCTGCTCATGTGTTTAGAGCCGTATTAGACAAAATAATGTATAAAGAGCCATATAAGGTCAAAGGCAAAAGAGCCATACAAAGAATGTCAATCCAAACAATGTCAAAAGAGTTCCATGAATGCAATTTTCCAGTTAAGTGTTAGGGGGCGTTATTTTAATTTTTGGATGAAAAACGTTCCCGTTTTAAACAAGATATTTTGCTCGACTATGCATATAATTGACAGCTTTGGAAAGAAAACACTCTGACGTTTCCAAAACTGCAAAGATATTGTCTGTGAGTGCCACAGAACTGATGTTACAGGTGAAACCCAGATAAAAATCCAACCAGGAAGTGCCTCATTTTTTGAAACCGCCTCATGCCAATGACTCCTTATATGGCTGTGAATGAGCTACGAATGAGCTTACGTTTTCCACGTATTCCCCAAGGTGTCTACAGCATTGTGACGTCTTTTTACGCATTTCCATTGAACAATAGCCGTAAGGGACCATATTTAGCAAGTGGTCACATGGTGTCTCCCGCAGAAAATCTTGCGTAAAATACTGAGGTAGCCATTTTTCCAATCGCTTCTTATGAGAAACCAATTGCCTCGACGGATATATTATCGAATATATATGTTAAAAACACCTTGAGGATTGATCCTAAACAACGTTTGCCGTGTTTCTGTCGATATTATGGAGCTAATTTTGAAAAAAGTTTGGCGTTGTAGTGGTAGCATTTTCCAGGCGATTTCTCAGCCAAGCATGATGAACAAACGGGAGCTGTTTCGCCTACAAAAATAATCTTTTTGGAAAAAAGGAACATTTGCTATCTAACTGGGAGTCTCCTGAGTGAAAACATCCGAAATTCTTCAAAGGTAAATTATTTAATTTGGTTGCTTTTCTTATTTTCGTGAAAATGTTGCCTGCCGCCAGCAGAGCCTAGCATAGCATTATGCCATGATAAACCTACACAAATGCTTGTCTAGCGTTGGCTGTAATGCATATTTTGAAAATCTGAGATGACAGTGTGATTAACAAAAGGCTAAGCTTGTGTTTGAATATATTTCATTTGCGATTTTCATGAATAGGAAAAGTTTCTAAGGGTATTTATGTCCGCTGCGTTATGCTAATTCGTTTGAGGCTATGATTACGCTCCCGGATTCGGGATTGCTAGTTTTTTATTTTATTTTACTTCACCTTTATATTAACCAGGTAGGCTAGTTGAGAACAAGTTCTCATTTGCAACTGCGACCTGGCCAAGATAAAGCATAGCAGTGTGAACAGACAACACAGAGTTACACATGGAATAAACAATTAACAAGTCAATAACACAGTAGAAAAAAAAATGGGCAGTCTATATACAATGTGTGCAAAAGGCATGAGGAGGTAGGCGAATAATACAATTTTGCAGATTAACACTGGGGTGATAAATGATCAGATGGTCATGTACAGGTAGAGATATTGGTGTGCAAAAGAGCAGAAAAGTAAATAAATAAATAAAAAAACAGTATAAAAACAGTATGGGAATGAGGTAGGTGAAAAAGGGTGGGCTATTTACCAATAGACTATGTACAGCTGCAGCGATCGGTTAGCTGCTCGGATAGCTGATGTTTGAAGTTGGTGAGGAGATAAAAGTCTCCAACTTCAGCGATTTTTGCAGTTCGTTCCAGTCACAGGCAGCAGAGTACTGGAACGAAAGGCGGCCAAATGAGGTGTTGGCTTTAGGGATGATCAGTGAGATACACCTGCTGGAGCGTGTGCTACAGATGGGTGTTGCCATCGTGACCAGTGAACTGAGATAAGGCGGAGCTTTACCTAGCATGGACTTGTAGATGACCTGGAGCCAGTGGGTCTGGCGACGAATATGTAGCGAGGGCCAGCCGACTAGAGCATACAAGTCGCAGTGGTGGGTGGTATAAGGTGCTTTGGTGACAAAACGGATGGCACTATGATAGACTGCATCCAGTTTGCTGAGTAGAGTGTTGGAAGCCATTTTGTAGATGACATCGCCGAAATCGAGGATCGGTAGGATAGTCAGTTTTACTAGGGTAAGCTTGGCGGCGTGAGTGAAGGAGGCTTTGTTGCAGAATAGAAAGCCGACTCTTGATTTGATTTTCGATTGGAGATGTTTGATGTGAGTCTGGAAGGAGAGTTTGCAGTCTAGCCAGACACCTAGGTACTTATAGATGTCCACATATTCAAGGTCGGAACCATCCAGGGTGGTGATGCTAGTCGGGCAGGCGGGTGCAGGCAGCGATCGGTTGAAAAGCATGCATTTGGTTTTACTCGCGTTTAAGAGCAGTTGGAGGCCACGGAAGGAGTTGCAAGAAGTTAAGGTCAATGGAGATGTTATTGGGGCGATAAATAATTTTGAAGGGGAGTGTGTCATAGACTTAAAAGTGCCTTTTAATAACAACAAAATAATAATACAGAATCATAATGTGTACCCGTAAGAAATATGCTATTCATTTATCTCAATGATTATACGATCTGTTTGCTCTATTGATGACTGATTGGTTATACCTAGGAATTCCTATAGGGGTGCACAGGGCTTCCCAGCTCACTCATTCAAAGTAACTTGAAGCCGAAGCTTAATATATTTCCCTCTTTCAGGGGTATAACACTCTTCTCTGTGTCACGGAGGCTCTCCGCACTACCAAAGCTGACTCTCTCTCCTCTGTTTTCATCCTTCTAGATCTATCCTCTAAATCAAATCAAATCAAATCAAATCAAATCAAATCAAATTTTATTTGTCACATACACATGGTGACACATACACATGGTTAGCAGATGTTAATGCGAGTGTAGCGAAATGCTTGTGCTTCTACCTTTCGACACAGTGAACAATCAGATCCTCTGCTCCACCCTCTCAGGGCTGGGTGTCAGGCTCTGCACACCGCTCCTACCAGATGATGTGAAGAGGATCTGTGTCTGTACCTCGTACTTTCCCTACTGGTGTCCCTCAGGGCTCGGTTCTAGGCCCTCACCTCTTCTATCTATACACCAAGTCACTCGGCTCCATCATATCCTCACATGGTCTCTCCTGTCATTGCTATGCAGATGACACTCAACTATTCTTCTCCTTCTCCCCTTCTGACACCCAAGTGGTGACACATATCTCTGTATGCCTGGTAGATATCTCAGCTTGGATCTCAGCCCACCACCTCAAGCTCAACCTCGACAAGACGAAGCTGCTCTTCCTCCCTGGGAAGACCTTTCCATCATGGTTGACAACTCCACAGTGTCGCCCTCCCAGATTGCAAAGAACTTTGGCATGACCCTGGACAACAAATCAAATCAAATCAAATCAAATTTGATTTGTCACATACACATGGTTAGCAGATGTTAGTGCGAGTGTAGCGAAATGCTTGTGCTTCTAGTTCCGACAATGCAGTAATAACCAACAAGTAATCTAGCTAACAATTCCAAAACTACTACCTTATAGACACAAGTGTAAGGGGATAAAGAATATGTACATAAGATATATGAATGAGTGATGGTACAGAGCGGCATAGGCAAGATACAGTAGATGGTATTGAGTGCAGTATATACATATGAGATGAGTATGTAAACAAAGTGGCATAGTTAAAGTGGCTAGTGATACATGTATTACATAAGGATGCAGTAGATGATATAGAGTACAGTATATACGTATACATATGAGATGAATAATGTAGGGTATGTAAACATTATATTAGGTAGCATTGTTTAAAGTGGCTAGTGATATATTTACATCATTTCCCATCAATTCCCATTATTAAAGTGGCTGGAGTTGAGTCAGTGTGTTGGCAGCAGCCACTCAATGTTAGTGGTGGCTGTTTAACAGTCTGATGGCCTTGAGATAGAAGCTGTTTTTCAGTCTCTCGGTCCCAGCTTTGATGCACCTGTACTGACCTCGCCTTCTGGATGATAGCAGGGTGAACAGGCAGTGGCTCGGGTGGTTGTTGTCCTTGATGATCTTTATGGCCTTCCTGTGACATCGGGTGGTTTAGGTGTCCTGGAGGGCAGGTAGTTTGCCCCCGGTGATGCGTTGTGCAGACCTCACTACCCTCTGGAGAGCCTTACGGTTGTGGGCGGAGCAGTTGCCGTACCAGGCGGTGATACAGCCCGACAGGATGCTCTCGATTGTGCATCTGTAGAAGTTTGTGAGTGCTTTTGGTGACAAGCCGCATTTCTTCAGCCTCCTGAGGTTGAAGAGGCGCTGCTGCGCCTTCTTCACGATGCTGTCTGTATGGGTGGACCAATTCAGTTTGTCTGTGATGTGTACGCCGAGGAACTTAAAACTTACTACCCTCTCCACTACTGTTCCATCGATGTGGATAGGGGGGTGTTCCCTCTGCTGTTTCCTGAAGTCCATAATCATCTCCTTAGTTTTGTTGACGTTGAGTGTGAGGTTATTTTCCTGACACCACACTCCGAGGGCCCTCACCTCCTCCCTGTAGGCCGTCTCGTCGTTGTTGGTAATCAAGCCTACCACTGTTGTGTTGTCTGCAAACTTGATGATTGAGTTGGAGGCGTGCGTGGCCACGCAGTCGTGGGTGAACAGGGAGTACAGGAGAGGGCTCAGAATGCACCCTTGTGGGGCCCCAGTGTTGAGGATCAGCGGGGTGGAGATGTTGTTGCCTACCCTCACCACCCGGGGGCGGCCCGTCAGGAAGTCCAGTACCCAGTTGCACAGGGCGGGGTCGAGACCCAGGGTCTCGAGCTTGATGACGAGCTTGGAGGGCACTATGGTGTTAAATGCCGAGCTGTAGTCGATGAACAGCATTCTCACATAGGTATTCCTCTTGTCCAGATGGGTTTGGGCAGTGTGCAGTGTTGCATCGTCTGTGGACCTATTTGGGCGGTAAGCAAATTGGAGTGGGTCTAGGGTGTCAGGTAGGGTGGAGGTGATATGGTCCTTGACTAGTCTCTCAAAGCACTTCATGATGGCGGAAGTGAGTGCTACGGGGCGGTAGTCATTTAGCTCAGCTACCTTAGCTTTCTTGGGAACAGGAACAATGGTGGCCCTCTTGAAACATGTGGGAACAACAGACTGGGATAGGGATTGATTGAATATGTCCGTAAACACACCAGCCAGCTGGTCTGCGCATGCTCTGAGGGCGCGGCTGGGGATGCCGTCTGGGCCTGCAGCCTTGCGAGGATGACACGTTTAAATGTTTTCCTCACGTCGGCTGCAGTGAAGGAGAGTCCGCATGTTTTAGTTGCGGGCAGTGTCAGTGGCACTGTATTGTCCTCAAAGCGGTCAAAAAAGTGATTTAGTCTGCCTGGGAGCAAGACATCCTGGTCCGTGACGGTGCTGGTTTTCTTTTTGTAATCCGTTATTGACTGTAGACCCTGCCACATACCTCTTGTGTCTGAGCCGTTGAATTGAGATTCTACTTTGTCTCTATACTGACGCTTAGCTTGTTTGATTGCCTTGCGGAGGGAATAGTTACACTGTTTGTATTCGGTCATGTTTCCAGTCACCTTGCCCTGTTTAAAAGCAGTGGTTCGCGCTTTCAGTTTCACGCGAATGCTGCCATCAATCCACGGTTTCTGGTTTGGGAATGTTTTAATCGTTGCTATGGGAACGACATCTTCAACGCACGTTCTAATGAACTCGCACACCGAATCAGCGTATTCGTCAATGTTGTCGTCTGACGCAATACGGAACATATCCCAGTCCACGTGATGGAAGCAGTCTTGGAGTGTGGAATCAGATTGGTCGGACCAGCGTTGAACAGACCTCAGCGCGGGAGCTTCTTGTTTTAGTTTCTGTCTGTAGGCAGGGATCAGCAAAATGGAGTCGTGGTCAGCTTTTCCGAAAGGAGGGCGGGGCAGGGCCTTATATGCGTCGCGGAAGTTGGAATAGCAATGATCCTAGGTTTTTCCAGCCCTGGAAAATCGATATGCTGATAAAATTTAGGGAGTCTTGTTTTCAGATTAGCCTTGTTAAAATCCCCAGCTACAATGAATGCAGCCTCCGGATATATGGATTCCAGTTTGCAAAGAGTCAAATAAAGTTTGTTCAGAGCCATCGATGTGTCTGCTTGGGGGGGAATATATACGGCTGTGATTATAATCGAAGAAAATTCCCTTGGTAGATAATGCGGTCTACATTTGATTGTGAGGAATTCTAAATCAGGTGAACAGAAGGACTTGAGTTCCTGTATGTTGTTATGATCACACCACGTCCCGTTAACCATAAAGCATACGCCCCCGCCCCTCTTCTTACCAGAAAGATGTTTGTTTCTGTCGGCGCGATGCGTGGAGAAACCAGCTGGCTGCACCGTCTCCGATAGCGTCTCTCCAGTGAGCCATGTTTCCGTGAAGCAAAGAACGTTACAGTCTCTGATATCCCTCTGGAATGCTACCCTTGCTCGGATTTCATCAACCTTGTTGTCAAGAGACTGGACATTGGCGAGGAGAATGCTAGGGAGTGGTGCACGATGTGCCCATCTCCGGAGTCTGACCAGAAGACCGCTTCGTTTTCCCCTTTTTCAAAGTCGTTTTTTGGGGTCGCCGGCTGGGATCCATTCCGTTGTCCTGGGTGAAAGGCAGAACGCAGGATCCGCTTCGCGAAAGTCATATTCTTGGTTGTACTGATGGTGAGTTGACGCTGCTCTTATGTTCAGTAGTTCTTCTCGACTGTATGTAATGAAACCTAAGATGACCTGGGGTACCAATGTAAGAAATAACACGTAAAAAAACAAAAACTGCATAGTTTCCTAGGAACACGAAGCGAGGCGGCCATCTCTGTCGGCGCCGGAAGGAAAACACCATGTTGTTCTCTGCAAACATCAACGTAGTGACTACCTCCTGCAGGTTCATGCTCTACAATGGTGCTTGCCTACGGAGCTGTGAGGGGAACGGCACCTCAGTACCTCCAGGCTCTGATCAGGCCCTACACCCAAACAAGGGCACTGCGTTCATCCACCTCTGGCCTGCTCGCCTCCCTACCACTGAGGAAGTACAGTTCCCGCGCAGCCCAGTCAAAACTGTTCGCTGCTCTGGCCCCGCAATGGTGGAACAAACTCCCTCACGACGCCAGGACAGCGGAGTCAATCACCACCTTCCGGAGACACCTGAAACCCCACCTCTTTCAGGAATACCTAGGATAGGATAAAGTAATCCTTCTCACCCCCCTTAAAAGATTTAGATGCACTATTGTAAAGTGGCTGTTCCACTGGATGTCTTAAGGTGAACGCACCAATTTGTAAGTCGCTCTGGATAAGAGCGTCTGCTAAATGACTTAAATGTAAATGTTAAATGTACAACATCCGTAGATTACGACCCTACATTACACAGGAAGCGGCACATGTCCTAATCCAGGCACTTGTCATCTCCCATCTAGACTATTTTAACTCTACGTTGGCTGGGCTCGATGCTTATGCGATCAAACCCCTGCAACTTATCCAGAACGCTGCAGCCCATCTGGTGTTCAACATTCCCAAATTCTCCCATGTCACCCCGCTCCTCCGCACACTCCGCTGGCTTCCAGTCAATGCTCGCATCCACTACTAGACCATGGTACTTGCATACGGAGCAGAAAGAGGAACTGCCCTTCCCTAACTTCAGGCTATGCTCAAATCCTATACCGCAACACAAGCATTCCGTTTGCCACCTCTTGTCTTTTGGCCCTCCCACACCTATGGGCGGGCAGGTCCTGCTCAGCCCAGTCTAAGCTCTCCTCTATCCTGGCACCACAATGGTGGAACCAGCTTCCCCCCTCAATCTAGAACAGCAGAGTCCCTGCCAATCTTCCGAAAGCACCTAAAACCCTACCTCTTCAAAGAGCATCTTAAATAATCCCCCACCTCACATAAAAAAAAACGGATCCCCCCCTCTTGTAGCTCAGACTTTGCTGATAGCTACTTTATTGAGGAAAAGTGTACTTATTATGCCTTGATATGTGGTTGTCCCACCTAGCTATCTTAAGATGGAACTGTCAATCGCTCTGCTAAATGACATAAAATGTCAAATGTAATTATATAAATATGTGTATTATCCCTTGTTCATAACATCAAACAGACAAGAGCAGACAGCAGTGGACTGACTCAAGCTCTCAGCAACAAACCCTCATGTTTATCAATGAGCACCACAGAGTGGAATTACATAAAAAAATCCCCCCAACTCACAATCTCTCTGGTGTCACACTAACAACTCCTCTGCCATCCCGGTATGGTAGTGCAGAAGCCTGTTATCCTCCCCAACATGGCCGCTGTGGCAACTATTAGTATCAATCAGATCACAGTGGAGATGGAAGGGCAATTGAAGTGAAAATGAGGCACAAATCAGCCCTGCTAAACATAATAGAGACTTGTCTCGGTTCCTCCTCCTGCACTCTCTCCCCCATCCTCCCTCCCTCTCCCCAGTGTGTCCACAGCGTGATCGGACATAGCTGAGAAGGAAAGTGTTGGACTAGGCAGACAGACAGTAGTCCCAGCTGGAGGCAAATGCAGAGAAGGAGAGAGAGATGGGGAGAGAGGGGGGAGTACGGTATGATCGCAGATGGAGATGGGCCACAGGAGATTAATCCACCGTACAATAAGAGGGCCTCCGAGATTTTGAATACAACCTGAAACGAAGGGAGGAGGAGGAGGAGGAGATGGAGGATAACGGAAGGATAACGGAAAGAAGCCATGAACAAACAGGGGGCTTTTGCAGTTGAGGGACTTTGAACGATCTCCCTTACTGTACAATAAGCGACTGGTGACAGGCTCATCCTATGAGGGCTAGCTTAAGGGAGGGTGGAGGGGGTGGATTTTATTAACTGTTGATGATTTGAGGAAAAGGTGTAAATAGTGGCCAGACCATGTTTCTCTGAGCCCTTGGCTGGCTAGCAGTTGATCCCTATTGATAAGGGAAGGGATTTATCTAAAAGCCTCTTGGTCATGATGAGGGAGAGGACGAGGGCTGTGGCCAGTCTCATGGCTAACCTTCGGCTTTTAAACTACCTAAATGGAATTCATAACTGCATATAACATTATCAATGCATACATTGGGCTCCTGAGACACTGCATCCCAATTGCAAGAGGCGACACTACAGTCCCTGGTTCGAATCCAGGCTGAATCACATCCGGCTGTAATTGTGAGTCCCCTAGGGCGGCGCACAATTGGCCCAGCATCGTCCGGGATAGGCTGTCATTGTAAATAAGAATACGTTCTTAACTGACTTGCCTAGTTAAATATAAAATCAAGTTTTAAAGACTCCCTCCTCTTCAACTTACTTGGAAACTATTGGATTGATACTCAGTGTTGAGTGTACAACTGATTTAGAGTATATATGATGTTTAATCGATTGTCTGTCATATAACTTTATTACTGAAGTAATGAAAATGTATAGACATGAAGGTAAAGGTTTCTGTAAAATGGGCTTTCAAACATTCATTTACTTGTATGAGAGGGTAGAAAAGAGGGGTACTTTTGATAGTACAAATCATTACTTTTAGAAAGACGATTTGATGTACTTTTTAGCGGCATTATTATTGTTTATACACAGGCCAACAACAGTCTACTAAATTATACAAATATGTTATATTCTCCTTTGAATTGGACTAGCTAAAACAATCTAACTGGCGTAATTGGGATGCACATAATGTTGATCCCTGGTGGTGTGCCATTTGAAAAGATTGTGAAAGTTATATCTCATTCCCGCAATCAGAATAAATAGCAATCCCACGTGGGCAAATGCAGAAACAAGAGCTACGTTGTACATTACTAATTCATAACATTGGAGAAAGCTTTCAAGTACAAATGAGCCCATTTGTTTTCTCCCTTTACATCGACAATAACCGTTTCAGTCTCATTCAACCACAACTGAGAATGCTCTATTGTTCTAAACAACACAGCTTCGCCTCTCTTTGTGATGATATTTCATTCTATTAGATTCAATCTGTTTCATCGCGTCAATTACGCAAAAATAATTACCATCCTGATCTTAATAAACCATCAGAAGCAAGTCATGTACGAGAAATGAACCATGTTGGATATTGTGGGGGTTGATAGCTTACTAGGCTTCAGAGTGATTTATTCCAAAGGGCAAACATGGCAATCATGAAATAATGGACTTAAGAGAAATAACTATAGAATGAGATAAAATATCAATAGGTTAGAAATGCAACAAACAGGAATACAGATACACACATACAGGTGCGTATCGTGCACGCGCACACACACACACACACACACACACACACACACACACACACACACACACACACACACACACACACACACACACACACACACACTTCCTGTCTGAGGGAGAAAAGCATCACTGTGGCGAATAAGTTGGGAGCCGGCCACACTATTTGTGTGCTATAGAAACAGACTCAAACAAAGAGCAGCTGCTAGCGTGACTCATGCAGTTACACATCTCTGCCTAAGGAGGGCCTTTACGGTCTTCTTTGAAAAGGAGTATGAACCAGAGGATGTTAGCATTGAACTGATTCCAGTTCACCCTATAATGTCAAACAACGCTTTTATAAATCTGACAATTTCCCAACAGCTGACAACAGTCCAAATACTCAAATGTTACAAATGTTCACATTTCACTAATGTCACAGAGCTACATGATATACACTGAGTGTACAAAACATTAAGAATATGCTCTTTCCATGACATAGACTGGCCAGGTGAATCCAGGTGAAAGATAGGATCCCTTATTGATGTCACTTGCTAAATCCACTTCAACCTGTTTAGATAAAGGGGAGGCGACTGGTTAAAGAAGTATTTTTAAGCCTCGAAACAATTGAGACATGAAGTGTGTATGTGTGCCATTCAGAGGGTGAATGGGCAAGACAAAATATTTAAGTGCCTTTGAACGGGGTATGGTACTAGCTTTAGTAGCTGCCAGGTGCACCGGTTTGTGTCAAGAACTGCAACGCTGCTGGGTTTTTCACACTCAACCGTTTCCCGTGTGTATCAACAAGGGTCCACAACCCAAAGGACATCCAGCCAACAACTGTGGCAAGCATTAGAGTCAACATCTCTTTGGAATGCTTTCGACATGAATCATGTGTTAACACAGTACACAAACATGGTAAGAATACATTTTTGATTAGCTATGCGTGACTCGAGAATGTATATTGAATCAGTAAACCTACACCAAACACAAACTCAGTGAATTAATACTTGAGTCTGATCTTGAAAAGCATGAACATTTACTGTGAAACCCCTGGGGTTCTAACAGGTCTCCAATGGGAACACTTTGTTTGCCTTGCTCCAGTGGATACACTGTGACGACACATCTGACCTCTATAGCCAGCCTTCCCAGAACAGACCGCACTAACACCTAAACCAACTCACCCAGTTTCCTGCCATGCCAGACAAGACAGCAGAGAGATTGGAATCAGCCTGAGGGGAGCCAGGGTGGGACTAGAGAAGGAGGCAGGCAGAGAGGGAGGAAAGGAGGGAGGGAAGGAAGGAGCGAGACATTAGTCACCATTACCTCAGCCCGGTTCAGGATGGATGCCGCATGTTGCGCAGCCGAGAACAGATTCACTGGATTGATAAAGTGTCTGAGACGTGAGGAGAAGATCAAAGCACAGAGAGAGAGAGATTGGAAACTCTGGGTCAAAGTTATGAAATGATTAGATCCGTTGTCAGCTGAGGATATGGTGGTGAAAGTGGATCAGGGAGGAGCACAAGAAGCCATGTGAAGTAACTTATTTGTAGATTGGTAGCCAGCGTTGTTTCAATATCTACTATTTCAAATACTGGTACAAAAATGGAAGAATGTGGACTGATATGATGATTGAACAAAGCGATGAAGTGTGAGGGGAGCTGCTTGAGACAGAGATGATTGATTGGTTTGAGTGATGAAGTACATAGGGAGTTGTTTGATTGACTTGAGGAAATGAGGAGAGAGCTGATTGGTTGGAGTGATGAGAAATAGAATGAGCGGATTGGTCAGACTAATGAGAGGCAGAGGGAGCTGATTGGTCAGTGATGAAGCACAGGGATATTTGTTTGGTTAATGATTGGGTGCAGAAGGATATGATTGGTCAGAGTGATGAAGAACAGAGATATTGGTTCGAGTGATGAATTGCAGAATGATCTGACTGGTTAGCGTGATGAAGCACAGAGATATTTGATTGGTCAGCGTGATGAGTTTGCAGTATGAGCTGTCAGTGGTGATGGAGTGTTGTGTTGTCTGTGACAGGGCATCGTGCCATCCGCCCCAGGCGTTACTATGATCAATAACTTTCCCCTATTGGCTTTCTTTTTTTCCACCCATCTCAGAGGGTGGGGGGACTGCTGTCACTTAAAAAAGGGGGCTTGACTGGGGAGCAGTCTTTGTGTCTTAGAGATATACTGTATTTCTCTACAAGGACAGAGATGTGATAAAAATCATCGTTTACACTTTCATCATCTTTATATTCACTGGTACCATGGAAATCATTACTCCTATTAGCATGACTTTAATCATCAGCACCATCACTGCCATTCTCTACTGCCACTAGTATTGCCAGGGTGTACAAAAGTCAAGAACACATTTTCATAGAAATCATTTTTTACTGACTCAAGTCAAGTTCCTAAAAAAAGAGGGAAAAAACAACAATGGGCTACATACAACAGCACTTTGATCTAATCAGAACTCCGCCAAGGTCCCATGCAGTTTGTATAAAAGCAGGCATTGTAGTGAAGGTGGAGGTGTTAATCAAGGTCAGCGTATTCTTCTGCCGAAAGGAAAAAGGACAACAAAGAATAGTTTGCCATATCTGGGTCAGCCACTTTCTCCACCTTCCTCCTAATGTTTGAAGTGCATTGCCAGATTTGACAAATGCAACTTCAGAAATAGTCTATTCAGACGTACCTACTTAAGGTGGAATTTATACTTCAGAGAAAATAGATTTAATTACATTTGTGGAAAAAATATCCCCCAGAAGCCCTCCCAAATAATATGCATAGCCTGAAAAGTAGGCTCTATATTAGAACTACCCCAAATTCAATTTTACTCTTCATTTCCCTCTGCCATCGCTCCATGTCGCCCGAAACGATACGAAATGAATTACTTTGCATTTGTACTTAACACAGTCTCACTTGATCTACTATGCAATACGCAGGGATTCAGAGTCGGGCATCAAACAAGACTCCATGAAATATCTCCATGAAAACTGGGTTGTGTTGACTGTGAGGGGAGAAATCCCTGTGATTACCTGAGGATGTGTCCTTCCACTTGAGTGTGTGTGTGTGTGTGTGTGTGTGTGTGTGTGTGTGTGTGTGTGTGTGTGTGTGTGTGTGTGTGTGTGTGTGTGTGTGTGTGTGTGTGTGTGTGTGTGTGTGTGTGTGTGTGTGGCGTGGGCCAGGAGCCGGGGGCTCCTTTCAGCCTGCTATTTCCACCTCATATAGTCTGCCTCTGTGGACTGGTGAAAGCAATCTGTGCAGCCCAAAGCCCAGAGGACATGAGTTTGAACAATACAGAGCTGACTGCACCACCTCTCTCCCTCTCTCTCTCTCTCTCTCTCTCTCTCTCTCTCTCTCTCTCTCCTAAAGCACTTCATAGAGGGCCAGTAGAAAACACATAATGTGGTACAGTACATGCAATTGAAACTGTACAATACATTAAAATGTGTGTGCGTGTGTGCATGCGTGCCTGGACTCTATGCATGTGTGTTTGTGCAAGGTATGTGTGTACTTACTGTAAGTGTGTCAGTTATGTCGAGTATGCGTGTTCTGAACAGTACACCTACAGTACAGCATCTGAGACATATAGATGTGTTTCTATTCACACCCCATGTATAGTACTTGTGTGCATGTAAGCATTTCCCTGTGTAGGAGTGTGTGCATGTGTTCACATATTTTCAGCACATCATGTTGAATTCCTGTGGCCCACAAGCCTCCTGCTTTATTTAGCTTGGATAAAAACACAGGTTTACTTTCTATCTGGCCTATCAACATCTGGCTCCCATTACAGAGGAATGAGAACGCAAGCTTGGATTATTAGGATTACTAGGGATTGGTCGGGAAAAAGATCTTCAGCCTAGTCTGCTTAATAATACCTAACCGAACCCTCCCTTTACCCACATAACAGGAGACAGACAAAAAGCTGCAGGGCCTTTCCTACACCACAAAAGTTACAGCTGTATGCACTTCTCTCACCCCTGGAATAGAAACCCCCTTACAATCCCCTCTGAATCAGCCTCCTCAAACCAATCCCTCTTACACACGCGCTGACACATAGAAGCACGCTGACACACACACGCAGGCAGGCATGCACACGCAAGCACACCAGTACACAAGTGGAGATTTACGCTCAAATCAATCTAATCCGGAAAACAGAAGACTGCTGTGTATTGTAGACACTAACCACTCTGAGAAACACAAAGGGACAGCATTTCAATGTGCTTTGAAATGTCATTGAAATAGAAAGACCTTGTTTCTCTGTACGCCGTCCATAGTGTCTTTCTATATGGCTGCATATTTGTTGTACAGTTCCTTGTATGCATGTACTGCAAAGGAATTAAAAGCAGTACAGTAAAGTACTTCTTATTCCCAATGACTGTCTGTTCTATTATCCTGCCATAGAACTGTTGATTGAAATTCATAGAACCGCCCATTGTCCTTTACCTTTCTAAATAATGTGTCAAAGACTTGACCTTCTGGGATTTTCCAAACGGTAGGGTTTGAATATAGTGCAACGTACTATTCATGTTGTTGCTATTCATTCCATTGACGTTGTCCACATCTGCAGCATTGTACCTGTGTGTGTAGGAGTCCGTGCGTCTGTGGGGGGTCGTTCCTTAAGGTGGATATAAAGGACCACTAATCCAGACCGACAGAAGAATAAACTATTCCTGATCTGATTTATCTCTCACAATATCATTCAATTATCCAGCCCACCGCTGAACACAGTCCTCTAGCCACAGAGAGAGAGAGAGAGCAACAGAGAAAGGCCAACACAACACTGTCTTTCAATAAATGAGAGCCAGCCTGAGCCAGGGCTCAATGGAACAGGATGATAAAAATACAACACACACAAGTAGGTAGGAAATCAACCGACCGAGGGCGACGTGGCAGGCCACCATGCTGCTTTATGACTGAGAAACATGGCAGCCCCAGACCTTCTTCCGTGCGTTATTTATCGCCCCCACCATGAGGCTATTGATGCTATCAGAGGAGAGGAATGTAGTTACACCGGTGGCAGATGGGGAAACTGAGGGGGAGGCAGACGAGCGGTGGTAGACAGACATAGCTAAGTGCTTAGTGCCAGGGGGCTCTCTCCCTCTCTCTCTCTCTGGTGGTGGGTAGGGAAGTAAAAGGCTACAGATACAGGACACTGTACACTGTAGCAGATGCATGATTGGGCTGAGGGGAGGTGGAGCAGAGAGCTGTGCAGATAGATACTGTATAACCCACTTTGAGCTGTTGCAGCTCTAGCCTGGGTCTTATCACGTCAAGCCTGTTCTCTCCTACCCCCATCCCGCAGAATGGAGACAATGTTCATGTCCCCGTGACAGCTAAGGGCAGCACCGCAGCCAATGGAGTACTCTCATTGGCTCTGGGCTGGACACCGTACTGTTCACTGGAGGCCTAAAGCTGTTGGATGTTAGATCCCCGGAGGGGTTGTGTCTTGACACCTCCCTTAGGCTTCCACAGGGTAGTGAGGCTGAGTATGGGTCTGGGCTCCAGAGACTGGTCTATTCAGGTCTGGTTCTTCCCCCATCACCCCTTGGCTCCACCCCAGGAATGTGGCTTGATTGCAGTTGGACTCTCCCCCTGACACACTGACACATAGGGTTGGGATGGGCCTGGACCAACCCTCAACCTTGACCCTGAACATAGGCCTAGTAGGGCCTCCTAGCTCCTGCCTACTCCTGGTCTTGGGGCTCACGTTCCCCTTAAAAGCAAATGTTAGTTTTAAAAGTAAGTTTGAGAAGACAACATGTCTTGTGTGGGCCGTCCTGCCATCCGTGGAAGATGGAGGAGCAGGGTTTGATGTACGGTGCCAGATGCCCAGTGCCAGATGTTACAACGTGGGTTGAAGTTGTGGGTTTGGCGTGCGTCTCTGTTTCAGAGCTGGGTATGAGCTAATTTATCTACTTCCCTCTCTGTTTCTACAGAAGGTCACTCAGAAAGTATGCTGTGTGTCTCAGAGAACATTTTTGTGTTTGTCGGTGTATGTGCGCTCACAAATGCTTGTGTGTGTGCGTGTCTGCTCTTGTGTGTGTTTAAGGTGTTTATTTTTTCTCTCTTTATATAGTGTTGTGTTGTGTCTCTTGCCGTGATGTGTGTTTTGTCCTATATTTTTATTGAATATATTTTTAATCCCAGCTCCAGTCCTCACAGGAGGCCTTTTGGTAGGCTGTCATTGTAAATAAGAATGTGTTGTTAACTGACTTGCCTAGATAAATAAAGGTTAAATAAAAAAATTAAAAAGAGTATCCTCTTTGCAGGAGTACATATATAGTGCCAGGAGAATTGTCTGCTGATGAGAAGGTGGCCTGGTTACAGGGTAAATGGAAACAAGATGTGGTGGCCCCGCACTCCTTTGAAGGTGTTCCACACCATACCTCTGAATCTGTGGAGGGTATGAGCACTTCCATAAAAGGACTTTCTGTTTATCTTAACCTGCCAGGGTCTGTTCGCCAGATGTTTGAGGGCTTTTGCTTTCATCTCTGCTAGCAAACATTATTTTTATTTTTACTGGTTAGTTATTTTACATTTTTCTGCTGATGGGGAAAAAATAAAAAGTAAAAAATGTTCACCCCGAGGGAGGGTAGGTTAAAATTTAACATTGTTTTAGTTGTCTTGGATAGCATGCTGAGATAGTGGGGATTTAGAAGGTAGTAGGATCACAAAGGAGCCCATGCTCTGTTCCCAGCAGCGCAACAGATAAAGATATGAGAACAAGAGCTGGATCCTTTCAAGTCTGCTGTAAAATCTGAATTAATTATCAAAGCTGAACTGTGAACCTAATCTTCCCAAAAGAGAATGTAGACCTTTTTCAAGAAGGCCTAATGAAAGAGTTCCCCGGACGACTGACCCTCCTTCCAGAGAAACTTGGGTCATCACATGGCTGAGATAGGACTCTGCCAAGGAGCTTCACAACAACCTACTCCACATTTCACCCACATCACTCCCTTGAACCAACACATCTTTAGTAACTCCACATAAGATATATGGCATGTGTGTTCCAAGAACAGAAAGAGAGTCTGGTCAATATCAAGTAATGACACAGAGAAAAATATGATTCATTTCTAAGATGGATGGATGTCCATAAACCAAATGCTTCTGTACATGTTGCATGTAATATTGAACAATAATCTTCCATAAAACCATATATTTCCTGGTAGACCTGAGTGCAATAAGTTAAACCTTGAGAACTCAAAATGATTTGTTATGCCTCACAATTACCATTAAAATCAAATCATATTTTATTAATCACAAAATTCATAAACAACAGGTGTGGACTAACAGTGGAATTCTTACTTATGGGCCCTTACCAACAATGCAGAGAGAGAGAAAATAGAGAAATGATAGAAAAGTTACAGCACGTAATAATCAAAGCAATAATAAATTGTCAAGTTGTCTAATTATTGGAAACAGGCGCAGGAATACGTAATAGGGGTTTTAATTTTCTCCACCCAAACAGAAGAGCGAGGTGGAAACCTCTAAATAATACAAGGGACGAGACCCGTAAAACAAGTGCACAATAACGCAAAGCATGGAAGCTGATGCAATAGCACAGGTACTCACAGGACCAACAGAAATTCGGGAACAGAGGGCACAAAAACACAGCAAAAAAAGAAACGCCCCTTTTTCAGGACCCTATCTTTCAAAGATAATTCCTAAAAATGCAAACAATTTCACAGATCTTCATTGGAAAGGGTTTAAACACTGTTTCCCATGCCTGTTCAATGAACCAGAAACAATTAATGAACATGCACCCGTGGAATGGTCCTTAAGACTCTAACAGCTTACAGACGGTAGGCAATTAAGGTCACAGTTGTGAAAACTTAGGACACTAAAGAGGCCTTTCTACTGACTCTGAAAAACACCAACAGAAAGATGCCCAGGGTCCCTGCTCATCTGTGTGAACGTGCCTTAGACATGCTGCAATGAGGCATGAGGACTGCAGATGTGGCCAGGGCAATAAATTGCAATGTCCGTACTGTGAGACACCTAAGACAGCGCTACAGGGAGACAGGACGGACAGCTGATCGTCCTCACAGTGGCAGACCACGTGTTTCAACACCTGCACAGGATCGGTACATCCGAACATCACACCTGCGGGACAGGTATAGGATGGCAAGAACAACTGCCCGAGTTACACCAGGAACGCACAATCCCTCCATCAGTGCTCACACTCTCCGCGATAGGCTGAGAGAGGCTGGACTGAGGGCTTGTAGAACTGGCAAATCTTGTACAGTCCATGAGGAGGAGATGCACTGCAGTACTTAATGAAGCTGGTGGCCACACAAGATACTGACTGTTACTTTTGATTTTGACCCACCCTTTGTTCAGGGACACATTATTCAATTTATGTTAGTCACTTGTCTGTGGAACTTGTTCAGTTTATGTCTCAGTTGTTGAATCTTGTTATGTTCATAAAAATATTTACACGTTAAGTTTGCTGAAAATAAACACAGATGACAGTGAGAGGACGTTTATTTTTTTGCCGAGTTTACATACACATACTTAACAGGGGAAATGGGAACCAGGTGTGCGAAATGAGACAAGACAGTCTGGGGTTGGTGGTAATGAATCCAGTTCAGTGACGACTAGAAGGCTGATGGCGTAGACCTAAGGAGCTGGTGGACAGAATGAGCTGCAGTACCGGGGGGATGTGTGACAGTACCCCTCGACGCGCTGCACCAGCAGTGGGACGACACCGGCCTTGGGTACGGCCACAGGGACGTGGTGTGGGTTGGTCAGTACTGCGACGATGAAAATCCCTGGTCAGCGAAGTGTCCAGGATGTCCACCGCAGGAACCCAACACCGCTCCTCTGGGCCGTATCCCTCTCCAGCCCTCGACGAGATACTGGAGACGCCCCGCCCTTATGCCTCAAATCCAGGACTTCACGGTCCGAGTATACCAGACCTCCCTCAATGTCCAGAGGAGGCAGGTCATCACTGGGTCCAGCCTCAGCGAGGTGACCAGGCAATACTGGCCTGAGGAGAGACACACATTAAAAGTATGGTTAAAGTGGTAATCAGCAGGGAGTTACAAACGGTAAGTTGCCTCATTAACCCTCCTCAGGACTTTAAACGCCCCCACAAACCGCAGGCTCAGCTTCCGGCAGGGCAGGCGGAGGGGAAGGTTCCGGGTGGAGAGCCAAACCCGGTTGCCTGGAGAGAAGACAGTCGCCTCACTGCAGTGACGGTCGGCCTGTTACTTGTGCTCCCACTGGAGACTAGTGCGCACAGTGTTCCAGGTCTCCTCAGTGCACCGAAACCACTCATCCACCGCAGGGGCCTTGGTCTGGCTCGGATGCCAAGGTGCCAGGGCCGGCTGATACCCCAACACGCACTGGAACAGAGTGAGGTTAGTGGAGGAGTGGCAGAGAGAATTCTACACGTACTCAGCCCAAGGTAGAAAATCCACCCACACCCCCGGTAGGACCTGACATTAACACCTCACGAACCTGCCCACCTCCTGCTTGATCCTCTCCACCTGCCCATTAGCCTTGAGGCCGTTCAATGAATGCTTTCCATTCGCTTGAAGTGAACTGAGGAACACGGTCTGACAATGTCCTCCGGGATCCCATAGTGCCGGAAGACGTGCGTGAGCCTCCGCGGTTTGCATGACCGATGGGAGCCAAGGCAGAGGACGGATGCGACAAGCTTTGGAAAACCAGTCCATCCACACTAGGAAGGGGTGTTTTGACCCCTCCATCCAGTGCCTCCACACCTTCAGAGCCTTCTTGACCGGCAATAATTCCCGGTCCGCTATGTCGTAGTTCCTCTGTGTGGGGCTCAGCTTCTTGGAGTAAAGGCGCAGGGCTGCAGCTTTGGAGAGGTTCCGGTGTGCTGGGACAGCACTGCCACGACTCCTACTTTGGAGGCATCCACAACGATGATTAAGGGAAGTGAGGGGTCGGGATGTGCCAGCACGGGAGCAGTGGTGAAGTGTGTCTTCAGTGTCTCGAACGCCCTCTCCGCCGTCCAACGCAGCTGCTGGGGACCTCCTCTCAGCAGGGAGGTAAGAGGCGCGACTATCGTGCTGAAGCCCCGAATGAACCTCCGGAAATAGTTGGCGAACCCCAGGAATCGCTGGACTGCTTTCACAGAGTTGGGGATGGGCCATGACTTGACTGCGCTGACGTGTTGCTCCTCCATCTCCACTATGAGGTAGCCCAAAAAGGACACGGAACCCTGGAAAAACAAACACTTCTCTTGTTTAACATACAGATCGTGCTCCAACAGTTTTCCCAGCACAGACCTGAATAACGAGACATGCTGGGCGTGGTTAGCAGAATAGACCAAAATGTTGTCTATATAAACCACTACACCCTGTCCCAACATGTCCCGAAACACTTCATTAATAAAGGAGCATTAGACAGGCCAAAAGGCATTACGAGATACTCGTAATGGCCCGGGTCGTGGAAAAGGCCGTTTTCCATTTGTCGCCTGCACAAATGCGCACCAGATTGTAGGCGCTCCTCAGGTCCAGTATCGTGAAGGATTGCACCCTGTGCATATGTTCGAAAATGGTTGGGATGAGGGTTAAAGGATAGCTGAACTCAAAGGTGGCTTTATTCAGAGTTCGATAATTAATGTAGGGGGGCAGTCCCCCATCATTATTTTTAACAAAAAAATAAGCTTGAGGAGGCTGGTGCCAGAGGGGTGAATAGAATAAAACCCTGCTGGAGGCTCTCCTGTATGTAGATCTCCATGGCCTCGGTCTCCGCATAGGAGAGGGGATAGATGTGTCCTCTCGGGAGGGTTGCATCAGACAGCAGGTCAATGGCACAGTCCCAGCGTTTGGCCTGGGTCTTAGAGAAAACCCGGTGCAGATACCTCCTACCTGGGTTGGAGCAGGAGAATTCACTGGCTTGTCACCTCCTTGCCTAATATTGGATAAAGGGCAGGTCAGGGAGAAAATACCCCTTCCTCTACAATAGGAGCAGAGGCCCAGATTCCTCATTCTCCTATGCTCTGCCTTGGGCAAACGTGCAGAGCCCACCTTCATCGGCTCTGGCTACGGAGAAGGTGTAGCTATGGGCTCCGGATTCCGCTCAGGTCTTTGTCGGGACCGCAGGAGGTTGTCCAAACTAATCGCCATGCCTATTAGCTGGTCGATGACAGGTTGTCATCACAGCAGGCAAACTCCATCTCTACCTCCTCTCGCAGTCCGCAGCGGAACACGGTGACCAGAGCCGACTCGTTCCATCCGGTGGAGGCCGTGATGGTCCGGAACTCCAGAGCGAACTCTGAGGTGGTCCTAGATCTCTGGCGTAATCGGAGTAGACACTCACCTCTTCCTCGGCCCTCCACAGGATGATCAAACACGGAGCGGAAAAGGAGGGTGAAGCGCTCGTAGGACTCGACCTCAGGCCCGCCCGTTTCCCAGACCCCAGCACCCCAATCCAGGGCCCGTCTGGTCGATGCCGGGATGACAGTGGCAACCCTGTCTCACCCAAAGACAGCCTCGAGCGAGCGAGGTACAGTTCGCATTGCAGAAGGAATCACTTGCATCCCGCTGGCACACAATCAAAGCACTCCGGGAGGGACAGGAGTATTCCACCGACTGGCTCAGATGGGACGGAGGCAGGTAGCGGTGTGGGGGCTGGTGCCGGAGTCTGACGGGACTGTCCATTCCACTCCAAATGCAGAATGGTTGCCAGCACGCTGTCCAGGACTGTCTCTACGATGGACGGCAGCTCAATCCTGCTGTTACTGGTGTCTCCATTTTAAGATGTTGGTTATTCTGTCACGTTGTCTAATGATTGGAGACAGGTGCAGGAATACGTAATAGGATTTTTTATTTTTTCCACCCAAACAGAAGAGTGAGGTGGAAACCTCTAAATAATACACGGGACAAGACCCATGAAACAAGTGACCAATAACACATATCATGGAAGCCGATACAATAGCACAGGTACTCACAGGACCAACGGACGGTAACAATAACCGACAAGGACAATGGAGGACGGAGAGCACGTATATACACATACTAATCAGGGGAAAAGGGAACCAGGTGTGCGTAATGAGACAAGACAGTCCGGGGTTGGTGGTAATGAATCCAGTTCAGTCATGCCTAGAAGACAGGTGACGTAGACCTCCGGAGCTGGTGAACAGAATGAGCAGCAGTACCATGGGGATCCGTGACATAAATGCACAATGAGTAATGATAACGTGGCTATATGCACGGGGAACCAGTACTGAGTCGATGTGCAGGGCAACAAGGGCAGATTAACTTTATATGCAAAAGTATGTGGACACCATTTCGAGTTAGTGGATTAAGCTATAAAATTTTTAAGGCTAGGGAGAGTATTTGGAATTTTGGATTACTGAGGTGCCCAAAGTAAACTGCCTGTTACTCAGGCCCAGAAGCTAGGATATGCATATGGTAGTATTGGTAGTATTGGTTAGAAAACACTCTAAAGTATTTAAAACGGTTAAAATAATGACTGAGAGTATAACAGAACTGATTTGGCAGGCGAAACCCCAAGGACAAACCCTCCAGGAATTCTTTGTTGTTGAGGTCATTGGACTTTTCAATGTTTTTCTATTGGAAAATCTAATAATTAGGACCCAGATTGCAGTTCCTGTGACTTCCACTAGATGTCAACAGTCTTTAGAAATTGTTTCATGCTTGTTTTTTGAAAAATGAAGAAGTATTTGTATTCTTTCGAAGTATCCCTCAGAAGGACTCTAGTCTTTTGGTGCATGAATGAGTGCATGCTCCTCGTTCTTTTACTCCGGTATTGAATGCAATATATTCCGTCTTAAATTTGAGCGATTATTTACATATTAGGGTCCCTGAGGTTGGATTAGAAACGTTTGAATTGTTTGGACGAAGTTTACAGGAAACTTTTTAGATTAGTTTGTAGGCAGGTTGGGCGAGTTGAAACAGGTGTATTTCTGAATCAAACAAATAAATAAACAGACATTTTTGGGATATAAATAAGGACTTTATCGAACAAAACAACCATTCATTGTGTAACTGGGACCCTTTGGATTGCAAAAAGATGAAGATCTTCAAAGGTAAGTGATTTATTTGATTTCTATTTTTGAGTTTTGTGACACCTGTGCAGGTTATGCATTCATGTTAATGTAGGAAGTGGGTTAGGCGCTGTCCTCAGACGATCAAATGTTATGCTTTCGCCGTAAAGCCTATTGTAAATTCGACAAAGTGGTTCGATTACCAATATTCTAAGCTAGAGAATGGTGTATAACACTTGTATTTTTATGAATGTTTAATATTACTACTTTTGTCTTTTGAATTTCACGCTTTGCAATTTCACTCGATGTTGTTGAGGTGGAACGCTAGCGTCCCAATGATCCGAAAGAAGTTAAACCACACCCATTGCTAACAGCTGTATAAAATTGAGCACACAACCATACAATCTCCATTGACAAACATTGGCAGTAGAATGCCCTTACTGAAGAGCTCAGTGACTTTCAACGTAGCACAGTCATAGGATGCCATCTTACCTACAAGTCAGTTTGTAATATTTCTGCCCTGTTAGACCTGACAACTGTAAGTGCTGCTATTGTGAAGTGGAAACGTCTAGAAGCAGCAACAGCTGAGCCGCAAAGTGGTAGGCCACACAAGCTCACAGAACGGGACCGCCAAGTGCTGAAGCGCATAGCATATAAATATTATCTGTCCTCGGTTGCAACCCTCACTACTGAGTTCCAAACTGCCTCTGGAAGCAATGTCAGCACAATAACTGTTCGTCGGGAGCTAGAGGAAATGGGTTTCCATGACCAAGCAGCTGCACACAAGCCTAAGATCACCATGCACAATGTTGAGCGTCAGCTGGAGGGGTGTAAAACTGAATCTCACTTCACCATCTGCCAACGATAATGTTTGGTAGAGGAGGGATAATGGTCTGGTGCTGGTTTTCATGGTGTGGGGTAGGCCCTTTAGGTCCAGAGAAGAGAAATCTTAACGCTACAGCATACAATGACATTCTAGATGATTCTGTGCTTCCAACTGTGTGGCAACAGTTTGAGCTTGACAATACCCCCGTGCACAAAGCGAGGTGCATACAGAATTGGTTTGTCGAGATCCGTGTGGAAGAACTTGACTGTGCTGCACAGAGCCCTGACCTCAACACCATTGAACACCTTTCGAATGAATTGGAACGCCGACTGCGAGCCAAGCCTAATCGCCCAACATCAGTGCCCGACCTCAGTGCACAACCAGAAGAGTGGAGGCTGTTATAGCAGCAAAGGGGGATCAACTCCATATTATACCCATGACTTTGCAATAGAGATCTTCATCGAGCAGGGGTCCACATACTTTTGGTCATGTAGTGTATGTACATATAACTACATATAACTGGTTCCAGACTTCGTGCATCGGTACCGCTTGCCTTGCGGTAGCAGAGAGAACAGTCTATGACTTTGGTTGCTGGACTCTTTGACAATTTTTAGGGCCATCCTCTGACACTGCCTGGTAAAGAGGTCCTGGATGGCAGGGAGCTTGGCCCCAGTGATGTACTGGGCCGTACGCATTTCCCTCTATTGTGCCTTGCGGTCGTTGCCATATCAAGGGATGGTGCAGTCTTCGTTTCCTGTACTCCACAATTAGCACCTTTGTCTTGCTGACGTTGAGGGAGAGATTGTTGTCCTGGCACCACACTGCTAGGTCTCTGACCTCCTCCCTATAGGCTGTCTCATCTTCATCGGTGATCAGGCCAACCACCATTGTGTCATCAGGAAACTTAATGATGGTGTTGGAGTCGTGCGCAGCCACACAGTTGTGGGTGAACAGTGAGTACAGGAGGGGACTAAGCACACACCTCTGAGGGGCCCCCATGTTGAGGGTCAGTGTGGTGGATGTGTTGTTGCCTACCCTCAAAACCTGGGGACGCATTTTCAGTACCAGGGTCCTTAGCTTAGTGATGACCTTGGAGGGCACTATGCTGTTGAACGCTGCGCTGTAGTCGATGAAAAGCATTCTCACATAGGTGTTCCTAGAGATTAGGTCATCTGTGAATCTTTTGGGGCAGTGTGCAAATTGGAGTGAGTCCAGGGTGTCTGGGATGATGGTGTTGATGTCAGCCTTGACCAGTCTTTCAAGGCATTTTATGGCTACAGATGTGAGTGCTACGGGGGGCGATAGTCGTTAGGCAGGTTATCTAGGCATTCTTGGGCATAGTGACTACGGTGGTCTGCTTGAAACATGTAGGTAAAGACAGGCTCAGAGAGAGGTTGAAAATATCAGTGAAGACACTTCTCAGCTGGTCAGGGCATGCTCAGAGTAGTAGATAATTGGTCTGGACCTGCTGCCTTGTGAATGTTAATTAACCTGTTTAAAGGTCTTTCTCACATTAGCTACAGAGTTAGCCTACAATTATAGTGAATTTGTATTTGATAGCCTAGGTAGAAGGCATTTTATAAATATTTTCATTATTTATGGGCTGACACATTACCTTTAGCTACATAATATCTCACCACCATGAATTTCCATCTCCTCCTCTATCGCCTTCATTCCTTCCTCGAGTGTGCAGAGAAAGTGTCTGTTAACAGGTTAATTAAATATGTTACCATAGATTAAATATGTTCCCGGACAGATTTCAATTGCTTTCCCATATTAAGCACTGGGTAGCTGCAGGAACATGGTTGGAGAGCCCATGGCATACAGAGTTTGGGCGGAATATCATCTGTCACGCAGCGAGAGGCTGCATGCTCCTCAAACAGTGGTTGATGAAGTGAAATAAGTGTACTTAAAAGCCCATATATTTCTAAATGCAATCCTGTGAAAGCAGAGTTTTGATGGTTGCCTCTAAAATGAGGAGGATCCCAGCTGCTACAATTTTTTATTATCAGTCTGATGGCAATGAGATAGAAGCTGTTCTTCAGTCTCTCGGTCCCAGCTTTGATGCACCTGCACTGACCTCGCCTTCTGGATGATAACAGGGGTGAACAGGCAGTGGCTTGGGTGGTTAAGGTCCTTGATTATCTTTTTGGCCTTCCTGTGACATAGTTTGCCCCCGGTGATGCGTTGGGCAGAGCGCACCACTCTCTGGAGAGCCCTTCGGTTGTGGGTGGTGCAGTTGCCATGCCAGGCGGTGATACAGCCCGAATGTAAAAGTTTGTGAGGGTTTTAGGGGCCAAGCCAGTGCGCCTTCTTCACCACACTGTCTGTGTGGGTTGACCATTTCAGTTTGTCTGTGATGTGTACAGAAAGAATTTAAAACTTTCTACCTTCTCCACTGCGGTCCCATTAATGTGGATAGGGGGCTGCTCCCTCTGCTGCTTCCACGATCAGAGCCTTTGTTTTGTTGACATTGAGTGAGAGGTTATTTTTCTGGCACCACACTCCCAGGTCCCTCACCCCTTCTCTGCAAGCTGTCTCGTCATTGTTGGTAATCAGGCCTACTACTGTTGTGTCGTCTGCAAACTTGATGATTGAGTTGGAGGTGTGCATGGCCATGCAGTCATGGGTGAACAGGGAATACAGGAGGGGACTAAGCATGCACCCTTGTGGGGCCACTGTGTTGAAGATCAGCAAAGTGAAGTTGTTGTTTCCTACATTGTCTATGGTGTTGAGTAATGAGGTATAGTCAATGAACAACATTCTTACGTAGGTTTTCCTCTTGTCCAGATAGGATAGGGTAGTGTGCAGTGTGATGGAGATTGCATAATCTGTGGATCTATTGGGGGGTAAGCAAATTGAAGTGGGTCTAGGGTGTCAGGTAGGGTGGAGGTGATATGATCCTTGACTAGTCTCTCAAAGCACTTCATGGTGACAGAAGGGAGTTCTACGGGACGATTGTCATTTAGTTCAGTTACCTTTGATTTCTTGGGTACAGGAACAATGGTGGACATCTTGAACCATATGGGGAGAGCAGAATGGGATAGGGAGAGATTGAATATGTCCGTAAACACTCCAGCCAGCTGGTCTGCGCATGCTCTGAGGACCCTGCTCAGGATTCCGTCTGGGCCGACAGCCTTGCGAGGGTTAACACTCTTAATTGTCTTACTCACGTTGGCCACAGAGAAGGAGAGCCCACAGTCCTTGGTAGCGGGCTGCGTTGATGGAACTGTGTTATCCTCAAAGTGGGCGATGAAGGTGTTTAGCTTGTCTGAAAGCAAGACGTGGGTATCCGCGACGTTGCTGGTTTTCACTTTGTAGTCTGTAGACCCTACCACATACATTTAGTGTCTGAGCCATTGAATTGTGACTCCACTTTGTTTCTATACTGAAGTTTTGCCTTTTTGATTGCCTGACGGAGGGAATAACTACACTGTTTTACATTCAGCCATATTCCCAGTCACCTTGCCATGGTTAAATGCAGTGGTTCGCGCTTTCAGTTTTGCTCGTGTGCTGCCATCTTATCCATGGAGTCTGGTTAGGGTAGGTTTTAATAGTCACAGTGGGTACAACATATCCTATACACTTCCTGATAAACTCAGTCACCGTATCAGTGTATTCGTCAATGTTATTCTCAGAGGCTACCCGGAACATATCCCAGTCCACGTCATCAAAACAATCTTGAAGTGTGGATGACGTTTGGTCAGACCACCGTTGAATAGTCCTAAACACGGATACATCCTGTTTAAGTTTCTGCCAATAGGAAGGGAGGAGCAAAATGGAGTTGTAAAGCATCCCGGAAGTTGGAGTAGCAGTGGTCAAGTGTTTTAGCAGCGCAGGTACTACAGTCAATGTGTTGATAGAACTTTGGTTGCGTTTTCCTCAAATTTGCTTTGTTAAAAATCCCCAGCTGCAATAAATGCAGTCTCAGGATATGTGGTTTCCAGTTTGCATAAAGTCCAGTGAAGTTCTTTGAGGGTCGTCGTGGTATCGGCTTGCGTGGGAATATGCACAGCTGTGACTATAACCGAAGATAATTAGCATTTGACTGTGAGGTATTCTAGGTCGGGGGGAACGAACGGACTTGAGTTTCTGAATGTTATCACAATCACACCATGAGTAGTTAATCATGAAACACACCCCCCACCCTTCTTCTTCCCGGGGGGAGATCTTTATTCCGTTCTGCGCGATGAACTGAGAATCCAACTGGCTGTTTGGACTCAGACAGTATATCATGAGAGAGCCATGCTTCCGTGAAACAGAGTATGTTACAATCCCTGATGTCTCTCTGGAAGGAGATCCTTGCCCTGAGCTTGTTAAGGTTAACTTTATTATCCAGAGACTGTACATTAGCGAGTTATATACTCGGAAGCGATGGGTGGTGTGCTCGCCTCCTGAGTCGGACCAGAAGCCCACTCCGAATACCTCTTGTTTTGGATCAGCCTCTGGAATCAGTTAAATTGCCCTGGGGGGTACGAACAAAGGATCCGATTTGAAAAGTTGTATTTGTGGTCGTAATGCTGTTAGTTCTGGTGAGTTACCGCTGCTCTGATATCCAAAAGTTCTTCCCGACTGTATGTAATAACCCCCCCCAAAAAATTCTGGGCTAATAATGTAAGAAATAACACATTAAAAAAATTAAAAATACTGCAAGGTTGCTTAGGAGCTAGAAGCATGGCTGTCCTATCTGAGCGCATGAAGAATCATTAACACTCAGAGTGGGGACAGACAGCCCATCTCAGTATGGAGCACAGTTCACAATGCATGTAGACCTATCATCTCATGATGGTAACTTTTTTTTCTTGCGACAGTTAGGCCTACATTTGTTGCAGCATTGTCTTTGCTACAGTAATATAAAGACCGAATGTGTGTCTAATTGAACTATCGCCATCTGGCTTTTGGGGGTCACCTTATTTTTTTATTAAACATATATATATTTTTTAATTGCACGTGCATAGTTTTAAAACAGACTATATCTCGAATATTGTTGCTTTAAATCAATGCACACTCTTGCAGTTTTTCTCTCGCTCCATCAATTCCATTCAAATTGCATCCAAAATAGATCATCCAGTTCTAACTTGATATATAGCCCTATATATAGATGTCATAGCCTACCTCTTTCAGGTAATACATTCGATGCAGTATTAGCTGTATATTTTGCTAATTAGTGTTCGGTTATGCATAAAAAGATTCTAACTTAGAGCCTCTGTCTATTGCACAACACGCACCTGTGCTCCGCTGGCCTCTCTCCTAAAAAAAACACTCTTTAGCTCTTAGAGACCAGTGCAGGAAAAGCTATACTAGAATATTTTTTTTGCATTTCTTATACCAATAGGCTATTCGAAGAGGGACACAAGCTCTTGTTTGCTGAATGTTAAATACAGCATCCAATAGAACAGAACTCAAGGGTACTTTGAAAGAAGAGCGAAAGTGCGATGGCGGTAGGCTATAGCAGTTATTAATTCAGTCCCATAACCGCTCAATCTTCGTGAAGAGAAGTGAATGCATCTAATTCTAGTCATTTCATTTAACTGTTGAAAGGGTCCTCATTTCAAGGAATGAAGCAACAATAGAGAGAGAAAAAGGAGGTAGGCTAATAACATCAGGGGAAATAATATGAATGGGATATACGGTACCAGTCAAAGGTTTGGACACACCTACTCATTCAAGGGTTTTTCTTCATTTTTACTATTTTCTACATTGTAGAATAATAGGGAAGACATCAAACCTATGAAATAACACATACGGAATCACGTAGTAACAAAAAAAGAGTTAAACAAATTTAAACATATGTTATATTTTAGATTCTTCAAAGTAGCCACCCTTTGTCTTGATGACAGCATTGCATACTTTTGGCATTCTCTCAACCAGCTTCACCTGGAATTGTTTACCAACAGTCTTGAGGAAGTTCCCACATATGCTGAGCACTTGTTGACAGCTTTTCCTTCACTCTGCGGTCCAACTCATCCCAAACCATCTCAATTGGGTTGAGGTCAGGTGATTGTGGAGGCCAGGTCATCACTCTCCTTTTTGGTCAAATAGCCATTACACAGCCTGGAGGTGTGTTTTGGGTCATTGTCCTGTTGAAAAACAAATGATAGTCCCACTAAGCGCAAACCAGATGGGATGGCATATCGCTGCCGAATGCTTTGGTAGCCATGCTGGTTAAGAGTGCCTTGAATACTAAATAAATAACTGACAGTGTCACTAGCAAAGCAGCCCCACACCATTACATCCCCTCCTCCTGCATGCTTCACGGTGGGAACCACACATGTGGAGATCATCCGCTCACCTACTCTGTGTCTCACAAAGATACTGTGGTTGGATCCAAAAATCTCATACTTGGCTCATCAGACCAAAGGACAGATTTCCACCAGTCTAATGTCCATAGCTCATGTTTCCTTGCCCACGAAAGTAGTGGTTTATTTGGAGCAATTTGAAGGCCTGATTCATGCAGTCTACTCTGAACAGTTCATGTTGAGATGTGTCTGTAACTTGAACTTTGTGAAACATTTATTTGGGCTGCAATTTCTGAGGCTGTTAACTCTAATGAACTTATCCTCTGCAGCAGATGTAACTCTGGCTCTTCCTTTCCTATGGAGGTCCTCATGAGAGCCAGTTTCATCATAGCGCTTGATGGTTTTTGCGCCTGCACTTGAAGAAACTTTCAAAGTTCTTGAAATTTTACTGATTGACTGATCTTCATGTCTTAAAGTATTGATGGCTGTCATTTCTCTTTGCTTATTTGCTATTCTTGCCATAATATGGACTTGGTCTTTTACCAAATAGTGCTATCTTCTGTATACCACCTCTACCTTGACACAACAGAAGTGATTGGCTCATACGCGTTAAGAAGGAAATAAATTCTGCATATCAAAATGGAATTATGTTCATACATTTTTTTATGATTCATTAAAAATGAAAAGCTGAAATGTCTTGAGTCAATAATGTGAAAAAAAGAGCACCTATTAGTAGATGTGTAAACAAAAACTGACATTGAATATCCCTTTGAGCGTGATGAAGTTATTAATTACAGTTTTGATGCATCAATACACCCAGTCACTACAATGATACCGGCGTCCTTCCTAACTCAGTTCCCAGAGAGGAAGGGAACCGCTCAGGGATATCACCATGGGGCCAATGGTGACTTTAACCTTTTCATGCATAAGTTCCAAATATCGCTAACGGTTGCCCCAGGCCTGAGTTTTTTTAATGCGTGTGATGTCAGAACACAATCCCTGTTCCAAAATGTGATTGTTACGCAACAGGACAGTTAACCCTCAAACCAAGGCATGCTACCTGCTAATTATCTATAGGCAAATTATTTTCTAACAAGTTTCCTTTTCTAACAACAGTTGGAATTGAGGTGTGTACCGCCGCCTCGTTAATTCACATAAGTAGCAGCCCACATGTGAAGTACGACAATTTATGTTTGAGGCTTTACTGAGCCGTACAAACTTCTCTCTTCAACGAGAGCCTGAGCACTTCACCAGTGTTTCCGCAGAACATCTCTAGTTAGAACAGGCCTTGCACAAACTCCTTTTCGGGCTAGCGCCCGCATTGCCTTCAACTTTGGACATGTGTGCGTTCCTATCAAAGTAAGTGCCTTATTTTCTGTATATCGTTTTGTCGCTTCTACTGTAGCATACCATATGTACAGTGGCAAGAAAAGGTATGTGAACCCTTTGGAAATACCTCTATTTTGTCCCTCAGTGTTGCCAGCTCAAATCCCAATTTCTAGGGGTTTTATTTTTATTTAGCGTATAAACTTGTCCTGTATTAGTCCCCCACTTGTAGCTAAATGTCAGCCTCCTTACAGAGGCAACCAGCTTTTCGGGCTAAAATGTCCTAGTGCTTGGTAAAGTTCATGATGCAGTTGACCTTAACAAGGGACACAGGACCAGTGGAAGCAAAATAGCCCCATAACATCAAAGAGTCACCACCATATTTTACCGTAGGTATCAGGTACTTTTCTGCATATGCTTCTGTTTTTCAACACCAAAACCACTGGTATGTGTGACCAAAGAGCTCAAGGTTTCATGCCATCTGACCATAGCATCGGTTTGCTGACACTGAGTGCGCATATTCACTCTATCATTGTTGAGTCAGTGATTGAGTTATATTGTTAGCCTAAATTATGACTATCCAATATACCTTAGGAATAGAAGGCTACTACAGCTTACATAAGTCAGCAAATGCAATGATGCATGGAATGCTTTATTATAATAAATAGTTAATTCCCAAGGGGGAAAAAATACATGTTTATATATTACAAGTATACTAAAGTATCCAAAAGAAAGGAGGAACAAGGCACTTTATATCTTTAATTAAAATGCATTTATTTGTATGGTATGTTCAATGGAAACAAAGTTTAAAAACTCTGATTCATTTTGGCTGCATGGCCTTCGTCAGGGAGTACTCCTCCTTTGTTTTTGAATGCCAATTTACCCCTTTTACCAAAGAGCACCTTCTGTCTACCAAAATCGACCATTGTGTGCCTTAGCAACACTTCCCTGCCTTCTTTTTTTATACTAAAGTATTCTTAAATATACGAAAAATTCAAATAATATCATTCAAATATGAGATGTATATTTCTAGTATATCTTAAGTGTACTATAGATATAATATCATTACACTTCAACACACTTACTAAAAGTTTACTTTATATCCATTCTTTTTTCAGTGTTTTAGTATACCATAAGAACGCTATCATCACACTCTCTCACTTGAGTGTCTTACCTAGATATTTACAGATGATCAAATTTTACTGTGTGTGTTTTTCTATACCTGTTCGCACCTCTCCCTGTAGGCTTTACAGACGCTCCCACCCCTTGGCTGCAACCCTTCTAATTTAGTGTACCCTGTGCGCACAACCCTTGTGGAATTCTGGGTCTCCTGCGGTGTTTCGAACTGCTGATCTGCGGTTAAGAACATTGAGTTCATTTCAGCCTATGCTGCCCTTCAGTCCCTTTACTTTTTGGCCCTGACGGAGACATGGCTCACCCCAGAGAACACTGCTATTCCAGCTGCTTTTTCTTCATCTGAATATGTTTTCTCTCATAGTCCGAGAGCATCTTGCTGTTGCGGTGGTGGCACAAGTTTACTCATTTCTCCTAAGTGGAGATTTTCTCTTTTCTCCCTCTCTCACCTGTCCATCTCCTCATTTTAATTCCATGCTGTCATTGTCACTTGTCCACTCAAGCTTAACATTATTGTCATCTATCACCCACCAGGTGCCCTTGGAGAGTTCCAACTTGATAAGCTCATTTCCTGACGATGGCTCACCGCATCTTTGTACTTGGCAACTTCAACCTCCCAACGTCTGCCTTCTTTCCGACCCTTTTGACCTCACCCTTTCCCAGTCCCCTCCCACTCACAAGGCAGGCAACACGCTTGACCTCATCTTTACTAGAGGCTGCTCACCTACTAATCTCACTGCAACCCCCCTCCAGGTCGCAGGATCACTACTTTGTTTCCTTTTCTTTCTCCCTTTCCTCCACCCTAATCACTCAGCCCCCAACCCAGGTGGTCATGTGCCGTCGCAATCTTCGCTCTCTCTCCCACTACTCTCTCCTCTTCTATCCTATCATCTCTCCTTTCTGCTAAATCCTTCTCCCTTCTGTCTCCTGATTCTGCCTTTATGCATCCTATGACTCACACTGTCCCCTTTCCTCCCGGACAGCTCAGCCCTCCCCTCCTGCTTTGTGGCTGAGTGACTCATTGCGATCTTACAGAACAGGGCAAGGTGCAGTGAAAATGGAGGAAAACTTAAATTAAATTCTGGAGGACCTATCATCCTTTCACTCCCTACTCTCTACCTTCTCTTCCTCAGTATCTGCTGCTAAATCCACTTTTTACCACTCTAAATGTCAAGCTTCTGCCTCTAACCCTAGGAAACTCTTTTGCACCTTCTCCACATGACTTAATCCTCCACCCCCTCCCCCTCCCTCCTCCCTCTCTGCGGACGAATGTATCAATACCTTTGAAAAAAAGGTTTACGACATCCTCTACTCATTTAGTCAGCCTATTGAGTCCACTGGTCTCACTCACACAGAACTACCCTATTCCTTGACCTCTTTCTCCCCTCTCTCTCCAGATGGCATCCTGCGACTAGTGAGGTCTGGCTGCCCGATAACCTGCCTGCTCGACCTCATCCCCTCCTCCCTTCTCCAGACCATCTCTGGAGACCTTCCCCCATTCCTCACTTCCTTCATCAACTCATCCCTGACTACTGGCTGCGTCCCCTCTGACTTCAAAATGGCCCGAGTTGCTCCCCTCCTCAAGAAACCAACACTCGACTCATCTGATGTCAAAAATATAGACCTTTATCCCGTCTTTCTTTTCTTTCCAAAACACTTGAGCATGCTGTCATTGATCAACTTTCTCGTTATTGCTCTCAGAATTATCGTTTTGACGCTAACCAGTCAGGCGCTAACCAGTCACTCAACCGAGACTGCTCTTCTCTGTGCCACGGAGGCTCTCCGCACTGCCAAAGCTGACTCTCCCTCCTCTGTTCTCATTGTCCTAGATCTATTCGCTGCCTTTGACGCCATGAACCATCAGACCTCCTCTCCACCCTCTCAGGTCTGGGCATCTAAGGCTATGCACAATCTTGTATTGCATACTAATTGGCAGGTCGCTCCTACCAAGTGATGTGGAGAGGATATGTTTCTGCACCACATACTCTCACTACTGGTGTCCCTCAGGGCTCGGGTCTAGGCCCTCTCATTTTCTCTCTATACACCAAGTCACTCAGCTCGGTCATATCCTCACATGGTCTCTACTATCATTGCTATGCGGATGACAATTAACAACTTTTCTCCTTACCCCTTCTGACACCCAAGTAGCGACACGCATATCTGCGTGCCTGGCAGATATATAAACTTGGATGTCGGCCTACCTCAAGATCAACCTTGACAAGACGGAACTGCTCTTCCTCCCGTAGAAGGCCTGCCCGCTCAAAGACCTCTCCATCACGGATGACAACTCCACAGTGTCACCCTCCCAGAGTGCAAAAAACCTTGGCGTGACCCTGGACAACACCCTGTCGTTCTCTGCAAACATCAAAACAGTGACCCACTCCTGCAGGTTCATGCTCTACAACATCCATAAAGTACGACCCTACCTCACACAGGAAGTGGTGCAGGTCCTAATCCAGGCACTTGTCCTCTCCCTTCTGGACTACTGCAACTCGCTGTTTGCTGGGCTCCCCACTTATGCCATCAAACCCTTATAACTTATCCAGAATGAAGCAGCCTCCCTGGTTTTCAACCTTCCCAAGTTCTCTCATGTCGCCCCGCTCCTCCTCCCTACCTTCAGGCTATGCTCAAACCCTACACCCCAATCAGAGCACACTATTCTGCCACCTCAGGTCTCTTGGCCCTCCCACCCCTATGGGAGGGCAGCTCCCACTCAGCTGCGTTCAAGCATTTCTCTGTACTGGCAGAGGTGGAACCAGCTTCCCCCTGAAGCCAGGACAGCAGAATCCCTGCCCATCTTCTGAAAACATCTGAAAACATTTGAAACTATATCTCTTCAAACAGTATCTTAAATAATCCTCCTCATCTCACACTTAATCTGCACCTGCACTTGACCCCCCAACCACCTTCTAGCTCTGACTCTACTAACAGCTACGTTATTGAGGAAAATTTTACTTTCTATGCCTATGTTATGTGGTTGTCCCGCCTGGCTATCTTAAGATGAGTGCACTAACTGTAAGTCGCTCTGGATAAGAGCTTCTGCTAAATGACTCAAATTTAAAAATGTAATTGCTTTTTCAGTCTTTTAGTATACTATAAATATACTATCACCAACTTCCAATACACTTATTAAAGTGTACTTTAAATGAATTGTTTTTCAGTTTTAAAGTATACTATATGTTCAATATCATCACATTTAAACACACATTACATCTGTACTGTAATTGTTGTTTTTAAATATATATATATATATATATATATATATATATATATATATATATTTTAACTCTGCTTGTGAGTAGACAGTGCCTAGAAGTATACAGTGCCTTCCAAAAGTATTCATACCCCTTGGATTAAAATGTATTTAATTCTCAATTTATTATCAACAATGAACTCAAAATACACTGTAATGTCAAAGCAAATTTAAAAAAGGATCAATAAAAATGTATAACTAAAATATAGTCATTGCATAAGTATTCAGCCTCTTTGTTTTGGCAACCCTAAATTAGTTCAGGAGTAAAATGTGGCTTAACAAATCACAGAATATGTTAAATGGACTATATAATAATAGGGTTTGACATCATTTTTTAATGACTAACCCTTCCTCTGTCCCCCATACATACAACATCTATAAGGTCCCTCATTCAAGTCTTGAATTTCAAGCACAGATTCAATTACAAAGACCAGGGAGCCTTTCGAAAGCCTCATAAAAGGACAGTGATTGATAGATCAGTAACAATATCAAATCAGACATTGAATATCTTTTTAAGCATGGTCATCCTCCTGAACTGAGCTGCAGGACAGGAAGGAAACTGCTCAGGGATGTTACCATGAGGCCATTGGTGATTGTATAACAGTAACACAGTTCAATGTCTGTGATGGGAGAACACTGAGGATGGATCAACCACATTGTAATGACTCCACAATAATGATTTAAATGATTTAATATTACAAAACATACATAGTGTATGCAACAAGGCACTAAAGTAATACTGGAAAAAAAAATGTTTGGCCTAAATGCAAAGCCTTATGTTTGGGGCAAATCCAACACTACACATTACTGAGTAACTGCCTCCTTATTTTCAAGCATGGAGGTGGCTGCATCATGTTATGGGTATGCTTGACATCAGCAAATACTGGAACGTTTTTTACAGATAAATAGAAACGGGATGGAGCGAAGCACATACAAAATCCTAGAGGAAAACCTGCTTCAGTCTGGGAAAATAATTCACCTTTCAGCAGGACAATAACCGACAACACAAGACCAAATATACACTGGAGTTGCTAACCAAGAAGACAGTGAACGTTCCTGAGTGGCCAAGTTACAGTTTTGACTTAAATCTGCTTGAAAATCTATGGCAAAGGTTTAAAAATTTCTCTCTTGACAGAGTTTAAGACTTATGAAAATAATTAAGGGCTAATATTGCACAATCCAGGTGTGTAAAGCTCTTAGAGACGTACACAAGAAGACTCACCGCTGTATATAAGTGCCAACCATGTTTCTAGCATGTGTTGGTGCAGGGAGATTAATACTTACGCAATTACTATATTTTAGTTATTTAATTTCTATCAATATTTTCAAAAAGAGTATTTTATGTAGATTTGTTAGTTTACTATATTTCTCATTTATGCTATTAAAAAAGAGGAGTGTAATTACTGGCAGTGTAACAGAGTTGAAACTGCATTCTTTGTGTGTCTTCCACTAAGATATATATACCGGTACCACAAATAAACGGGTGTAAATACAAAACCCGGCAACAAAATTCCAGCCGTCAGATACAGCCATCAACATAGAACAAACATGCACACAAACATGTGGGAAACAGAGGGTTAAATAATGAACATATAATTGGGGAATAGAAACCAGGTGTGTAGAAAACAAAAGACAAAACAAATGGAAAATGAAAAGTGGATCGGCGATGGCTAGAAAGTCGGTGAAGTCGACCGCCGAACGCTGCCTGAACAAGGAGAGGGACCGACTTCGGCGGAAGTCGTGACAACTGCCTTCGATTTGCAGGCATCAGAGGACACAGCTTGGTGTCCATCTTTTTGGACTCTTATAGCTATAATGCGTATTTAAATTGTATGGAAGGACATTGACAGGAATAAAACGTAGAATTGACGTGGTTGTACAGTCCTAATGCACCCTCACCTGGCAACTTTAATCCACATAGATACTATATTCATCTACTGTAGGTCACAGGGATTGGTGGAAGTCATTTTGTTTTTTTCCCTCATTCATGTAATGATGGCACCAAAGCAGACACATTGAGCACACATTTGGCATGCCAAAACGTGTTGTGCTAATTACATACGCCACCATCAAATAATAGGGATTAAATTAATTCTAGGTATAATAGATTGAAGCTGGTATAAATTGCTGAACGCCTCTTATTGGAGCAGGTAGCACAAGATAGGTTTTACATTTTGGTAGGGGTACGTCAGTTCTAGCTCGGTGGCTGTCACTGGCTAGAAATCGTGTGTGTGTGGTGTACTGATTCAAAGAAACCATCAGATGAAATTTCAGAATATAATTCATTACAGGGCTAATAGATTGAAGTTAGTATCAACTGCAGATCTCATGTTATGGGAGCCGGTAGCATTGGTAGTTTATGCTCAATAGCTAGTTAGCTAGCTAGGTCTACTTAGCTAACTAGTTCTTACCAGTGACTGGGTGTCGGTGTTTCAGAGCAAGTTCAACCATCATTCTCCCCTGGGAATGCTGTGCCATGATGTTGTGTCCCTAGATTAGCAATGTATCTGTGTGGAGCTGTCAGTCAGTGTCATACAGGTTGTATTGTATCACTATCAGAAAAATGATATGATACCAAGGTAAAAGGCCATAACTGCAGCCAATGGCAGGTTGAAACCAAGCTAAAAGGCAGTGAGTTCAGTTACCTGGTTTCACAGTAACATTTTGCTGTTACTGCTAGTATGACCCCCATTTTCTCCAAAACACAATACAATAGAGGCAGGATGCTTGTCCACATGATTAAGCATGTATTTAAAGTAGCAAAAATGACATTTTGGACCAAATGAACAGTTACTGCCTTTTTGCTTAGTAGGGCAGCATAGCTCCTTGCACTTTATTACAGATGATAGTATACTCATCACTGCATCCTGTATCAGAAGGTCAGCTAGGCCTCTAAAGTCCTGCACATCACTTCAATACTCCCTACTTGTTTACAAAGCTTTGCTCCACAAGCTTCCCACATACTGTACCTCACTTCCCTGTTCTTTGACTCTTGAGGTCCCGCTTGTCCCCAAAAAGTTTGGTAAAGCCGCTTTTAGTTTTAATGCAACACACTTATAGAACACCTTACAAAACAAATTGCACTTGCATTCCTTGGTGCCAATAGGGTAGTTTAAAACACGGTTGTTAAATGAGTTGCACACTGAAGTGTGCAGCTTGTAATAACCTGACTTAATGTACTTAAAGCTGTCTTGTAGTTAAAAAGAAATTGATATTGTTGCTGTGTTGATGTCATTTTTTTGTCCTCGGGGCACCATTGTAATTGAGACACGGGTCTCAATTGGGTTCCGGTAAATTACTGAAAGTTAATCAAATCAAATAAATACAGTACGTATATCATTGCTGAATGCAGAGGCTTTCCACGCCAATTTATATGAGAGTCGGTTTTGAGGGATGGGAGGAGTGTGATGCATCATTTAAGGTAGCTTCGTCTTTAACATGTGACAGCGGTTCCTAATCAGGAATCCCTCTAAAAAAAGACCATCTGTCCAGCCCTTCTCTGACTCTTCTACTAATCATTAAAACACTAGTCTCTGCCCATATAGCTCAGTAGATCTAGCATGGGAAAAGAAAGAAGTGGTTCTCTCTGATTCAGATCATACACACAGCCAGTGTCTCTCATTATATGTGCCACCGGGGCCATTGATGCTGTACTGACCACAGCGTTACCCAGGGCCCACAGTCTGTCTGTTCTCTACAGGGGGTCAACAAGCTATTTGAGTTGGGGACCTATCAGTGTGCAGACGATGTCCAGCTGGTCAGCACAATGATGTGGAAATGGAAGGAGGACAGCCTTCATGTCTGTCTGGCGTCTCAACCAACCTCCACTGAAAGATGTGATGAATGTACATTCAATGTGTACATACTGTATGAGACTACGATACAGCAACATATGGGGTCTCGCAGTATGATAAACACATGCAACAACTAACAAAACCAAACAAATTGTGTGGACATTGAAATTGGACATGGAGAAGAACCGATTTGTCTCTCTGTGTGTGTGTGTGTGTGTGTGTGTGTGTGTGTGTGTGTGTGTGTGTGTGTGTGTGTGTTGTGTGTGTGTGTGTGTGTGTGTTTGATGTAGCCGTGGCTGACAGGCTGTGTCCATGGTGTCCGCAGCGTGTTCAGTCGTCGCGGCACAAAAAGCACAGCAGCTGCTCAACGCTAATTGTGGCCCTCAGGTGAGTTGGCAGCTGATGTTTTTTTTTCACCAGACACCTGAGCAGTGATAATTCTGACGCAGAGAAATGTCCTTCTTAGAAAAGAGAGAGGAAAAGATCCTCAGAGTTCATTGGACTTTTTATGACCTTGAAAATGAACAGTTTGTATTATGGAGTACATGGAGTTTCTGATGATAATGGTATGTTTGCTTTCAGCCAACCATTTAACCATATTTTACTGTCACGGAGGGATGGGATGGGGGTGGGGGTGGATACTTTGCAAACTGGAACTCTAAATGTCTAACACTATAGACGAAATGTGTCACTCAGAGCGTGTTCACAGACAGACACACATGCCGTTGATATTGTGTCACGCTCAAGCAAACACATGCCGAAAAGATGCCAACTAATTCTATGTAGCAATCAAATAAATAGAATCTGACAGAGCCGTGTGCCTTTCGAAGCAGACATGGATAATTGTTTATATGTTTAGGGTTCCTGTCCTGTTTGTGTGTGTGTGTGCGTGCGTGTGCGTGTGTGCGTGTGTGTGTGGAGGTGGGGGTGTCCATGCTTTTTTCTGTTTAAGGGATTGCATATATGTGTGTGTGTGTGTGTGTGTGTGTGTGTGTGTGTGTGTGTGTGTGTGTGTGTGTGTGTGTGTGTGTGTGTGTGTGTGTGTGTGTGTGTGTTTGAGAGAGTTTGGGGTTGATGTTGAGTGTGAGGGAGTAATACGGTTCTGCTTCTTTTCCCCTGTTGCCTAGTGGCGATGACATGGTCCGCAGGACCTTCTCCATTAGAACGCACTGACCTAATGTAATAACCATCCAGAGCTGAGTCTTCCCAGATTGTGGGTACTTTATCACAGATGACAAACCCTGTTCTGGTAAGTCCAGCCAGGAGGGAGGGGTAGGGAGGGCGGGCGTGGTTAGGGGGGAAGCAGGGACATTACAGAGGAGTGAAGGAGGACGGGGGAGGACAGTCATGGTACCTTTTTGCAGCATGCCTCCATCCCTGTGTCTCTCCTCTTCCTGTGAGAGAATTCTGCTTCGGTTGTCAGGACAATTGTCAGGCAGTGGGAGAAAAAAAAAGAGGATCAAGTTGAGCAGGCTCCAATCTGCGAGGCCATGCTCAGGCAGCATGTAAAGTCAACAGTCCTCCTTTCTGGAGGAGAGGAGGACAAAAATAAAGAAAAAAGGGAACAGAGACAAAGTAGCTATTTTTAGACCAGCCATCATGACTATGTCAGACATTTTACACAAGAGGATTTACACATAGCTTTCTGATATGTGTGTGGACAGCACAAGACACACACATACTCTTGGCCATATTTGGCAGCGTGTGTGAGTTTGATGTGACGTGTTGACATTTTGTGCTTTGTGTGGGGTGCGTGTGTGATTGTGCGGTAGGGAGAGGTGGATTTATTAAGGTACTGTAGTTTATCTAGTACATTCCAGAGGCAACTTGGCAGTTCATCTCCTATATTCCAAAATGAAAAGTTAAGCTGGCAACACTGCGACATACTGTATTTTACGGTAACTTGAGATCCAAGCAAGTAACTCCGCAAGTATTTCATAATGAAAAACATGATTAACGGGAGAGTCAGAGTTAGTATCTCAAGTGAGGATTTGACTAAGCAGTTTTTAATTGCACATACATTTCTCAAAAGGTAAATCTTTCACCCAATTGCACATACACTATATATACATAGGTATGTGGACACCCCTTAAAATTATGGATTTGGCTACTTCAGCCACACCCGTTGATGACAGGTGTATAAAATTGAGCATGCATCCATGTCAATCTCCATAGACAAACATTGGCAGTAGAATGGACTTACTGAAGAGCTCAGTGACTTTCAACGTGGCACGGTCATAGAATGCCAGCTTTCCTACAAGTCAGTTTGTCAAATTTATTTCTAAAGCTGCCCAGGTCAACTGTAAGTGCTGTTATTGTGAAGTGGAAAGGTCTAGGAGCAACAACGGCTCAGCCGCGAAGTGGTAGGCCACACAAGCTCACAGAAATTGAGTGCCAAGTGCTGAAGCATGTAGCGCGTAAAAAATGTCTGTCCTCGGATTAAACACTCACTACAGAGTTCTAAACTGCCTCTGGAAGCAATGTCAGCACAATAACTGTTCATCAGGAGCTTCATGAAATGGGTTTCCATGGCTGAGCAGCCGAGCGTTGGCCAGGCGTTGGCTTTAGTGGTGCAAAGCTTGCCGCCATTGGACTCTGGAGCGGTGGAAAGGCGTTCTCTGGAGGGATGAATCGCGCTTCACCATCTGGCAGTCCGACAGACGAATCTGGGTTGGCGGATGCCAGGAGAACGCTACCTGCCCCAATGCATAGTGCCAACTGTAAAGTTTGGTGGAGGAGGAAGAATGGTCTGGGGCTGATTTTCATAATTTGGGCTAGGCCCCTTAGTTCCAGTGAAGGGAAATCTTAATGCTACAGCATACAATGACATTCTAGGGTATTCTTTGTGACAACAGTTCAGCATGACAATATCCCTGTGCACAAATCAAGGTTCATACAGAAATAGTTTGCACAGAGCCCTGACCACAACCCCATCAAAAACCTTTGGGATGAATTGGAACGCTAACTGCGAGTCAGGCCTACTCGCCCAATATCATTTCCCGACCTCACTAATGCTCTTGTGCTGAATGGAAGCAAGTCCCCGCAGCAGTTACAACATCTAGTGGAAAGCTTTCCCAAAACATTGGAGGCTGTTATTGCAGCAAAGGAGGGACCAACCGTATTAATGCCCATGAATTTGGAATGAGATGTTCGAGGAGCAGGTGTCCAAATACCTTTGGTCATGTAATGTATTTCCAGACACTTAAAAGCATTTCATTTACCACAAGCAATATTAGCGATATGGATATGCGAAGAATAATAAAAAAATGGTACACAGAAACATGCAGTTTCTTGTCAGTTGTGATGTCTTTTTAATGTTGTATCTTTTCTACCAATCCCCAGCACATGTAGAGCAGTAAGATGCTGAACAGTGGGTGTTCGACTGCACATCCAGTCCCAGAGGCCATTACACCTCTGAGGTAAACGTCCTTTACTTGACTGCTAAATGAGCTGTTAAATAACATCACACTCCTCATCCCTCCCAAGCAGGCAGGAGATCTCAGCAAAGCCTGGACTGCTGGCGGGATTGCAAAGTGTCTGGTGAGAGGAAGCAACACATGTATCCTACTGGGGATGCTGCCGTGAGGCAGAGTAAAAGAATGGTGGAGGAACTTCTCAGCGCCAGACCAAAGCATTGCACTTCTGCATCACACCGTTTGCACACACAAGGGAACATACGCACACACATACGTAGGCTACCTACAGACACACATGCAGGAGTACACGCACACGCAGCAACATATGAATGCAAGCACCTGCTCACACATACACACACAAGCACACCCTCCTCCCTCATACCCCCACTCTCTCCACACTCACTTCAACATATAAATATGAGGTCTGTTTTACTGAGGGACTACCCTCAGTTAGTCCTGTTAAAACTAAGCAGGTTGGCTCACTAAAGAAAACAAACGGCTTCATGGTTTTGTTGCCCTGCATAGCTAGCAAATGAAACATAATAAGGAAGGCTTTAGTGATTAATCTACCTCCCAGCGAGTGTTCTCATCTATCACAGAACGGAGAACCATGAGAACCGTTCTGCATGGGTCAAGAACCCGCCTATCACCATTTTCTACACACTCAAACGTTTAATTACCTTCCTTTCAATTCAAAAACAGATGCTCAAAACACACCCCTGGATTAGATATTTTTCACATTATGTATGTGTTTTGTTTTATTTTATTGCTTTGTCATTATGTTCTTGGCTTAGAGTAGTGCCATTGTCATAACACATATGTTTACTCTTTGTCCTTTCCCACCTTGTGTGCAGTATGGGCCTACTTCCAAATGCTGCTGTGAACATTGGAGATTTTTTTTGTTGTCAGCGTGACCGACTGGGTCATAGGAGAGATGGACTGTTGTACAGTACCTAATCAAGGTTAATGAGGTTATCTGAACATTCTCCGTTGACTCATGTCCCCGAAATAAAGAGATTTCTCTCACCTAGTTTACATCCTGTGATATAGATGACACACTAGTACAGCCGACAAGACGCAATGCCCGTTGCCCAAAAACATCAACCCTATCAGGATCCCCATCTAATACCATCGAACAAATGGCCGTCATTGTCATTAAGAGTCCACTTCAGGTGGCATTGTTCAATCCCTGAAAAACCCTTCTGGCAACACATGTATCATCACTGCTATCTACATCCCACCACAAAACAAGAACGGCACTAATCAGGCACTCAACGAGCTGTCTCCTGCGCCACAAGAGGCACTATCACTCTGGAGGACTTTTACTCTGACGTTTACTTTCCTGTTTACAAGCAAAAACTCAAACAGAATAATTTGATCATATTACTCCAGTGCTAGCCTCCCTACACTGGCTTCCTGTCAAGGCAAGGGCTGATTTCAAGGTTTTACTGCTAACCTACAAAGCATTACATGGGCTTGCTCCTACCTATCTCTCTGATTTGGTCCTGCCGTACATACCTACACGTACGCTACGGTCACAAGACGCAGGCCCCCTAATTGTCCCTAGAATTTCTAAGCAAACAGCTGGAGGCAGGGCTTTCTCCTATAGAGCTCCATTTTTATGGAATGGTCTGCCTACCCATGTGAGAGACGCAAACTCGGTCTCAACCTTTAAGTCTTTACTGAAGACTCATCTCTTCAGTGGGTCATATGATTGAGTGTAGTCTGGCCCAGGAGTGTGAATATGAACGGAAAGGCTCTGGAGCAACAAACCACCCTTGCTGTCTCTGCCTGGCCGGTTCCCCTCTTTCCACTGGGATTCTCTGCCTCTAACCCTATTACAGGGGCTGAGTCACTGGCTTACTGGTGCTCTTTCATGCCGTCCCTAGGAGGGGTGCGTCACTTGAGTGGATTGAATCACTGATGTGATCTTCCTGTCTGGGTTGGCGCCCCCCCCCTTGGGTTGTGCCGTGGCGGAGATCTTTGTGGGCTATACTCAACCTTGTCTCAGGATGGTAAGTTGGTGGTTGAAGATATCCCTCTAGTGGTGTGGGGGCTCTGCTTTGGCAAAGTGGGTGGGGTTATATCCTTTCTGTTTGGCCCTGTCCGGGGGTATCATCGGATGGGGCCACAGTGTCTCCTGACCCCTCCTGTCTCAGCATCCAGTATTTATGCTGCAGTAGTTTATGTGTCGGGGGGCTAGGGTCAGTTTGTTATATCTGGAGTACTTCTCCTGTCTTATCTGGTGTCCTGTGTGAATTTAAGTATGCTCTCTCTAATTCTCTCTTTCTCTCTTTCTTTCTCTCTCGGAGGACCTGAGCCGTAGGACCATGCCTCAGGACTACCTGGCATGATGACTCCGTGCTATCCCCGGTCCACCTGGCCTTGCTGCTGCTCCAGTTTCAACTGTTCTGCCTGCGGCTATGGAATCCTGACCTGTTCACCGGACGTGCTACCTATTATTTGACAATGCTGGTCATTTATGAACATTTGAACATCTTGGCCATGTTCTGTTGTAATCTCCACACAGCACAGCCAGAAGAGGACTGGCCATCCCTCATAGCCTGGTTCCTCTCTAGGTTTCTTCCTAGGTTTTGGACTTTCTAGGGAGTTTTTCCTAGCCAACGTGCTTCAACACCTGCATTGCTTGCTGTTTGGGGTTTTAGTTTGGGTTTCTGTACAGCACTTTGAGATATCAGCTGATGTACGAAGGGCTATATAAATCAATTTGATTTTATTTGGTGAAGTGCTCAATATGTAAATGGTCCGACGAAGCGGACACTATAAGCTACAAGACTGCTTCTCTAGCACAGACTGGAATATGTTCAGGGATTCATCCGAATACATTGAGGAGTTTACCACATTACGGGCTTCTTCAATTAGTCCATTGACGACATCATCCCCAAGGTAACCGTGCATATGTAAGCAAAAGCCATGGATTGCAGGCAGTATCTGCACCGGGCTAAAGGCTACAGCAACCACTTTCAAGGAACAGGACATGGATGCTTACAAGAAAGCCCATTATGACCTCTGACGAGCCATCAAACATGGAGAAGGTCAATATAGGACTAAGATAGAAATGTACTATACCGGGTCCTTGTCAGATGTGGCAGGGTTTGCAGACTTTTACAGAAAACAAAGGGAAACTCAGCTGTAAGGTGCCCATTGACACAAATCTCCTAGACGAGCTGAATGCCTTCTATGCTCACTTAGAGGCAAACAACACTGAGCAAGGCATGAGAGCCCCTGTTGTCCCTGACGACTGTGTGAACTCACTCTCCGTGGCCGATGTAATACTTTTAAACAGGTTAACAGTTTCAAGGCCGCTAGGCCAGACAGAATACCTAGGGCTGTCACGATGACTGTATTACCGCCACACTGGCAGTCATGTGTCATGACAGCAGTCAAATTCCACGTGACCGTTAACTCATGGTAACTGGGCTTCTCCAAGCTCTGATGATGCAGATGGTCATTACTTCAAATCAAAATCAAATCAAATTTATTTATATAGCCCTTCGTACATCAGCTGATATCTCAAAGTGCTGTACAGAAACCCAGCCTAAAACCCCAAACAGCAAACAATGCAGGTGTAAAAGCACGGTGGCTAGGAAAAACTCCCTAGAAAGGCCAAAACCTAGGAAGAAACCTAGAGAGGAACCAGGCTATGTGGGGTGGCCAGTCCTCTTCTGGCTGTGCCGGGTAGAGATTATAACAGAACATGACCAAGATGTTCAAATGTTCATAAATGACCAGCATGGTCGAATAATAATAAGGCAGAACAGTTGAAACTGGAGCAGCAGCACAGTCAGGTGGACTGGGGACAGCAAGGAGTCATCATGTCAGGTAGTCCTGGGGCACGGTCCTAGGGCTCAGGTCCTCCGAGAGAGAGAAAGAAAGAGAGAATTAGAGAGAGCATATGTGGGGTGGCCAGTCCTCTTCTGGCTGTGCCGGGTGGAGATTATAACAGAACGTGGCCAAGATGTTCAAATGTTCATAAATGACCAGCATGGTTGAATAATAGTAAGGCAGAACAGTTGAAACTGGAGCAGCAGCATGGCCAGGTGGACTGGGGACAGCAAGGAGTCATCATGTCAGGTAGTCCTGGGACATGGTCCTAGGGCCCAGGCCAGTTGAAACTGGAGCAGCAGCATGGCCAGGTGGACTGGGGACAGCAAGGAGTCATCATGTCAGGTAGTCCTGGGGCATGGTCCTAGGGCTCAGGTCCTCCGAGAGAGAGAAAGAAAGAGAGAAGGAGAGAATTAGAGAACGCACACTTAGATTCACACAGGACACCGAATAGGACAGGAGAAGTACTCCAGATATAACAAACTGACCCTAGCCCCCCGACACATAAACTAATGCAGCATAAATACTGGAGGCTGAGACAGGAGGGGTCAGGAGACACTGTGGCCCCATCCGAGGACACCCCCGGACAGGGCCAAACAGGAAGGATATAACCCCACCCACTTTGCCAAAGCACAGCCCCCACACCACTAGAGGGATATCTTCAACCACCAACTTACCATCCTGAGACAAGGCCGAGTATAGCCCACAAAGATCTCCGCCACAGCTCAACCCAAGGGGGGGCGCCAACCCAGACAGGCCGACCACAACAGTGAATCAACCCACCCAGGTGACGCACCCCCCCCCCCAGGGACTTGCTCCTAACTTGCTAACTACCCGGTACTCAGCACTCCACTGATTCTCTAATCCCTCTGAAAATCAAATCAAACACTTCATGAAAACATATGAGCTCATGTTGCACAACATTTCTATAGGCTGTGCAATTGCGTAAGAAAATAGTTTTGAGGAGGCTCCCATTAGCTTTCTATAGGCTAGGCCTACTATATTTATTTAACAACTTTGCTAATATTAAGCACATTGCTTTGCTTTATAACAGGAGTATAGCCTACCTGGCTGGCATGAAAATAAACCACGGGAAAAGCTTCCTCCATTCGCCTTTTAAGCGAATTCGTAGATTACATAATTATATTTTTTCCATTTCCCTGTTTCAAGACAGGTGCATGATAATGGTCCATTCTAAATCAAAACTAATTTCACTCATATATTATTTAGTATATTTAAAGACAACATTAAATTAAGAATAATCACTTGTGAATGATGCCTAACGTATGCAGTTTAGCTTCTTGAGTGTAGGGGGCAGGATTTTCGTTTTTGGCTAGAAAACGTACCCATTTGAAACTACCTATTTCTCAGGCCCAGAAACTAGAATATTCATATAATTGTCAGATTACGATAGAAAACACTTTCCAAAACTGTCAAAATATTGCCTGAGTATAACAGAACTGATATTGCAGGCGAAAACCTGAGGAAAATCAAACCAGAAAGTACTGTTTTTCCTGAAAGCTCACTGTTCCATTGGATGCCTTGCCTCCATTTAAAGGGATATCAACCATATTCCCTTTCCTATGGCTTCCTCAAGGTGTCAACAGTCTTTAGACATAGTTTCAGGCTTTTATTTTGAAAAATGAGCGAGAACGATAACATTGCGTCAGTGGATAGCTGGGTGTTCGCAGAGTTTTGCTTGCGCAACAGAGTGGGGCAGCCATTGTCTCTCCCTCTCCTATTGAAAAACCGATAGTCCCGGTTGATATGTTATCGATTATATATTTTAAAAACACCCTGAGGATTGATTTAAAAAAAAATTGACATGTTTCTGTGGACATTACGGATACTATTTGGAATTTTCGTTTGCGATGTCGTGACCGCTCGAGCCTGTGGATTTCTGAACATAACGCGCCAAACAAATGGAGGTATTTTGGATATAAAAATAATCTTTATTGTGTAACTGGGAGTCTCGTGAGTGAAAACATCCAAAGATCATCAAAGGTAAGCGATTTAATCTATTGCTTTTCTGACTTTCGTGACCAATCTACTTGGCTGTTTGTAATATTTTGTCTACTGAGAGAGATGTTCTTACATAAACACTTGTTATGCTGTCGCCGAAAAGCTGCATTGAAATCTGACACGCCAGGTGTCAACAAGCTAAGATGTGTTTTGCTATATTGCACTTGTGATTTCATGGAAATTAAATATGTTTAGTAATTTAATTTGGTGCGCTGCAATTCAGCGGGTGTTGATGAAAATGATCCCGCTAATGGGATGGGTGTGTCAAGAAACATCGCATGCCTTTTTATGCGACTTTTTCAAATCCTATTCGCACACCTCATGTAGCCTAGCCCATAGGCCTATATGTAGCAAATAGGCCTATATGTTTTGATAAGGTTTGTATCATAACTAAAATGTCCAAATAACTTCTTAAAATTAAGCACATTAATCTGATTTACAACTGGTGTAGAGCCTAACTGGCATACATAGGCGGCGCTTGAGTTTTGGGAAGATAATTTTCACCATAAAAATGCACCTTTATAATAAAGCATGACATGCACAATTGCATTTGCCGGTCACTTTTAAGAACAGTGTTTTTCCCGCTAATTGATTGCATTGAGGAACATTCACGCTTATGCCGTGTGCACATTGATGCGCTTATCATGTGAAGAAATAGCCTAATAGTTTATCAACATTTTAAGCTAAACACTCTGATCTGTTGCATCAGCCTCATTGCTTTTAAAAGTTGTTTTGATGCGAGTGGTTGTATGTATTTGGGATCTATCGCATCCAGTGGAGGCTGCTGAGGGGAGGACGGCTCATAATAATGTCTGGAACGGAGCGAACGGAATGGCATCAGACATATGAAAACCATGTGTTTGATGTATTTGATATCATTCCACTGATTCTGCTCCAGCCATTACCACAAGCCCATCCTCCCCAATTAACGTGCCACCAACCTCCTGTGATTGCATCCTACAACTGTTCCAAAGTATATTTTGGAATATTTATTTCTTGCACAGAAGCACATGTTTACCAATAGAATAGGTTAACTTTTGTACCATGGGGGATAGTATATTGACATAGGCTAGTGTTTTTGCTGTTAGTTAGGCCTACTCATCTTGTTGGCTGAGGAAAAGTAGGGTAAAGGTGGACAGTTCTTCTAAAATCTTCAATATGCACCTCGGAATTCGATAAGAGGGATGTGCGCAGTTCCGTCCCCGATGTGTCTCTCTTCACTTGTAGCCTACTTCTTAGCTGCGATATCTGTTAGATGGACCAATCACGTGACTGGCATTGGCTAATAAGAATTGAGATATCTGAGAGAGCCATGCGAGTGAGAGCTGCTTCAGCGCACGGCAGCTGGGAGAAGGGAATTATAATGATTGTATTCATCCCAAGGGCACAACGGCCATGGATTGTTTTAGGGGGCATTACGGCCACACAAGGGCGATGCTGCTATAAAGGACTTTTCAAATTATGAATGAGAGACTGATGAAGTGTGTGCAGTCTGCACAAAAAAAACTAATCAGAGCTCATGCCTTTCATGCAACTTTTTTCAAACTATCATTTGAGTCACATCACGCTACCTTAGAATGTACTAAAACTCTAAACATATAGCCCAACCTTTGTAAAGCTTAAATAACTTAATTACTTGCTTAAATAACTCTAAATTAAGCATATAGGAGAACCTGTTTCTTTGTTAATCGCTCAACACAGAATAGCGCATGTGCGCACTTCCTTGGAAAACGTTTGGAGAAATCATCCGTTCTATTTTATTCAGCTATGTTCAATTATATTCTTCATACTATGAAATAATAAAAAACAATGCCACAGAATTGTAAGCAAATCTGCTAAATGAACTAGTGTACCCCCAGCCATATGGCATAGCCATATCAGGGCCTAACATAAGGACAACTCAGTATGCTATTCTGTTCATGTTTCTTAGACCTGTCTAAAATAAATAACGGATTTATTAGACTTTTTAAAATGTAGATGTTCCAAAGGTCCGCATCAGTGGCTTGTAGGCTGTGCGTTGAAGCTAGGAGATGCTACATGTGTTTATGTTAATTAATGGTCAATTACAGTGACACCGGCAGTTATTTGCTTGAAATTGACTTGCTGACAAAATGTAATGACTGCCACAGCCCTAGGAATACCAAGGTGCGTTCTCAGAGCATGCGCAGACCACGGACATTTTCAACATCATCTTATCCCAGTCTGTCATCCCATCATGTTCCATGCAGACCACCATTGTCCCTGTTCATAAGAACAGGCCCAAAAGGCACCTAAACAGCTTCTACCCCCAAGCCATAAGACTGCTGAACAGTTCATTAAATGGCTACCCGGATTATTGCATTGACCCTTTTTTGCACCGACTCTCTTACACTGACTCTATGCACACTCTCTGGACTCTATCCACACACTCAGGCATATTTACACTGACTCTATGCACACTCTCTGGACTCTATCCACACACTCAGGCATATTTACACTGACTCTATGCACACTCTCTGGACTCTATCCACACACTCAGGCATATTTACACTGACTCTATGCACACTCTCTGGACTCTATCCACACACTCAGGCATATTTACACTGACTCTATGCACACTCTCTGGACTCTATCCACACACTCAGGCATATTTAGACTGACTCTATGCACACTCTCTGGACTCTATCCACACACTCCGGCATATTTACACTGACTCTATGCACACTCTCTGGACTCTATCCACACACTCAGGCATATTTACACTGACTCTATGCACACTCTCTGGACTCTATCCACACACTCAGGCATATTTACACTGACTCTATGCACACTCTCTGGACTCTATCCACACACTCAGGCATATTTACACTGACTCTATGCACACTCTCTGGACTCTATCCACACACTCAGGCATATTTACACTCACACTCCAACACACAAACACACTTTCACACTCTTCACATATGCTGCTGCTACTCTGTTTATTATCTATCCTGACTGCCTAGTTACTTTACTCCTACCTACTCCTACCTACATATTACCTCAACTACTGTACCTCATACCCCTGCACACTGAGTTTGTACCAGTATTCCTAGGATATAGTCTCATCATTTTTATTTATTGTGTTACTATTTTACATTTTTATTTGCACATTGTCTTACTTTTTAACTCTGCATTGTTGGGAAAGAGCTCGTAAGTAAACATTTCACAGTGAAGTTTACACCTGTTGAATTCGGGGGCAAATCACAGTTTTACTGGCCGCATACACATATTTAGTAGTTGTTATTGCGGGTGTATCGAAATGCTTGTGCCAGGTAATACATTGTGGTAAACCTTAGGGACAGGGATATGGTATCAGGTAATACATTGTGGTAAACCTTAGGGACAGGGAGATGGTACCAGGTAATACATTGTGGTAAACCTTAGGGACAGGGATATGGTGCCAGGTAATACATTGTGGTAAACCTTAGGGACAGGGATATGGTGCCAGGTAATACATTGTGGTAAACCTTAGGGACAGGGATATGGTACCAGGTAATACATTGTGGTAAACCTTAGGGACAGGGATATGGTGCCAGGTAATACATTGTGGTAAACCTTAGGGACAGGGAGATGGTACCAGGTAATACATTGTGGTAAACCTTAGGGACAGGGAGATGGTACCAGGTAATACATTGTGGTAAACCTTAGGGACAGGGATATGGTGCCAGGTAATACATTGTGGTAAACCTTAGGGACAGGGATATGGTGCCAGGTAATACATTGTGGTAAACCTTAGGGACAGGGATATGGTGCCAGGTAATACATTGTGGTAAACCTTAGGGACAGGGATATGGTATCAGGTAATACATTGTGGTAAACCTTAGGGACAGGGATATGGTGCCAGGTAATACATTGTGGTAAACCTTAGGGACAGGGATATGGTGCCAGGTAATACATTGTGGTAAACCTTAGGGACAGGGATATGGTGCCAGGTAATACATTGTGGTAAACCTTAGGGACAGGGATATGGTGCCAGGTAATACATTGTGGTAAACCTTAGGGACAGGGATATGGTACCAGGTAATACATTGTGGTAAACCTTAGGGCAGGGATATGGTGCCAGGTAATACATTGTGGTAAACCTAGGGACAGGGATATGGTACCAGGTAATACATTGTGGTAAACCTTAGGGACAGGGATATGGTGCCAGGTAATACATTGTGGTAAACCTTAGGGACAGGGATATGGTGCCAGGTAATACATTGTGGTAAACCTTAGGGACAGGGATATGGTGCCAGGTAATACATTGTGGTAAAACCAGCGACAGGGATATGATGCCAGGTAATACATTGTGGTAAAACCAGCGACAGGGATATGATGCCAGGTAATACATTGTGGTAAAACCAGCGGTAAACCTTAGGGAGTGGGATATGGTGCCAGGTAATACATTGTGGTAAACCCATTAAGGGAGATATTGATATGTAATTGTCTGATTGGAGGCCAGGACCCTGGAGGAGATCAGACCTAATGGGATTGGGCTTAGAGTGTGTGTGTCCCGCCATGCAGTCACCAGGCAAAAGATAGTCCTGACCTTCCCCCTCCCTCCCTCCCTCCCTCCCTCCCTCCTCTCCTCCACAGCCAGCAGGAGGGATGATGCCTTATATTTTATTTAATTCACAGGTAATGTAAAAAAAACTGGTGGATTTGTTATTCAGCAGCATTGAGGGAACCCCCCTACCATATCACCAGCTGTTACAGAAGGCTGAGTCAGTGGCCAGACACCTGTCCAGGTTCAGAGTAATTGAGGGCAATTGAATCAGGTTAGTCACTTTTGAACTGGTCAATGGTCAAAATAATATATGTCCTGGAATTCACCTAACCACCATTGATAATGTAATCAGTGCTGTGTATATGTGTGTCGTGTATGTGGAAAGGAGGTGCCCCCTTCCAATTTGCCAATGGACTACTCCTGGGCCCGAGTGAGTAATGCCAACCAGTCAGGGCAATGATGGCACATCATAATTAGCTGTGAATAATAATCTCTGATTGGCTATGTTCAACTATGTGTTTACTGTTGGCTTCCATTTACTGTTGGCTTCCCTCCGTCTCTTTGGCCGTGATAGGAGCCGGGTCGGATCTGTAAGTCAGGCTCTTTCATGACCAATATCTGTGACGAGGTGGACCTGGAGCTGATCTACCGGCACTGGCACACACCTTAGAAGAGACTAAATGTGATTATTAATAAGACAGGACATCACAAGTGTCTAGCAATATCAGAGTCAGAATCAACTTTATTTGCCAAATATATTTGATTGTACAGGAATTTGACTCAGTGAAATAGTGCTACCACAAAAAAAGAGAAATGATAGACATCTACAGATAACCAGTATATACGGACAAGATAACACCACCCTTTATGTACATGTGTAACTCATCAACCGTACCTAATTTTTCTACTGATGGATGACAGGAGAGAGGCTTTGGTCATGGAGTCCTCTGACTGAAAGACATGTTGATACTGATGTCGGAATTGGGAAAGACCTTTTACTCAGCATTCAAATTCTACAAGACACATCTATATGGGGGGGGGTATGGTACAACCAGGCTTTGGTTACTTTCCAAATGTAATCCGTTAAAGTTACTAGTCACCTGTCAAAAATTGTCATCAGTAACGTAACTTTTGGATTATCCAAACGCAGTAACGTAATCTGATTACATTAAGTTACTTTTAGATTACTTTACCCTTAAGCGGCATTAGAAGAATATGTTACCAATTGAACAACATCTATTGCAGGATAAATCAATGTTCAAGTTTACATAGCTGGCCATATATAGATGTTCAATTTTACTTTATGGGTTGGTTATTTAGGCTTCTTCTAACCCATAGCTTTTTACTACATAAAATAATCTGATTAAATTCTATCTTTATGTAAAAACCAAAGTCTATCAGAATTCCAGCCATAAATGTTATACCCCTTGATTTTACAAGAATAGGACTTTGAAATGTGGAAGTATAGATTATCCAAATTGTTTTACCTAAGCAAAACCGTAATCATAAGAACTTATTAGCCAGCCCTACTCTGTTGTTTATGACTTTGTTGTCATGTAGGACTGATTGGGCTCATTTATTTGAGTTGGAAAATAAATGCTACGTTCATGGAACGGCATGCTTTGAGCACTACTGATAAGTGCTATTTACGTGTGAAAATGAATGCCATATGTTTAATTTGCTATAGGCCTCTTGTTTACCTTTTTGTTTGTGACACTTTATATTGATAATATGCAGCTGTTTAAAGGGCAAATCCACAGATGAAACATTAACAAAACGGTGACCACGCTTCTGTTTTGGTAAAAAGCTGAGGGATGGGCCTGGAGAAATGTAACCACTCTCAGTTTAATAGACAGAGCTATGGATGTAAGGACGGACCATCCATGACATCAAAATGTTTGTTTCAACCATGTTATGAGGCTATATAGTGTTGGTTTACATTTAAAATGTTTACAAACACTGGAGAAAAACAAGTTTATATTTTGGGTTCACATGGAGTGTGACATTTGAACTATATCAAATCAAATCAAAGTTTATTTGTCACGTGTGCCAAATACAACAGGTGTAGACCTTACAGTGAAATGTTACTTACAGGCTCTAACCAATAGTGCAAAAAAGGTATTAGCTGAACAATAGGTAAGTAAATAAAACAACAGTAAAAAAACAGGCTATATACAGTAGCGAGGCTATAAAAGTAGCGAGGCTACATACAGACACCGATTAGTCAGGCTGATTGAGGTAGTATGTAAATATAGATATGGTTAAAGTGACAATGGATATATGATGAACAGAGAGTAGCAGTAGCGTAAAAGAGGGGTTGGTTGGTGGTGGGTGGTGAGACACAATGCAGATAGCCCGGTTAGCCAATGTGCGGGAGCATGAATGTATAGTTAAAGTGAGCTCATGAGGCATTTATAAGTTATAGTCATCAAGAATGAATGGATATATATGAATGAAATTACATTTATGGGATCATGTAGTAACCAAAAAAGTGTTCAACAAATCCAAATATAATTTTATATTTGAGATTCTTCAAAGTAGCCACCATTTGCACACTCTTGGCATTATAAAATGTCAAGAACTTTGAAAGTTTCTTCAAGTGCAGTCGCAACCATCAAGCGCTATGATTAACTCATGAGGACCACCACAGGAAAGGAAGACCCAGAGTGACCTCTGCTGCAGAGGAAACATTCATTAGAGTTACTAGCCTCAGAAACTGCAGCCTCACGGAGTTCAAGTAACAGACACATCTCAACATCAACTCTTCAGAGGAGACTGCGTGAATCAGGCCTTCATGGTTGAATTGCTGCAAAGAAACCACTACTAAAGGACACCAATAATAAGAAGAGACTTGCTTGGGCCAAGAAACATGAGAAATGTACATTAGACAGGTAGAAATTTGTCCTTTGGTCTGAGTCCAAATTTGAGATTTTTGGTTCCAACCACGTATCTTTCCCACTGTGAAGCATGGAGCAAGAGGTGTGATGGTGTGAGGGTGCTTTGCTGGTGACACTGTCAGTGGTTAATTTAGAATTCAAGGCACACTTAAACAGCATGGCTACCTGTAACGATCGTCGTTGGAATGAGGTGAGGACCAAAGCGCAGCGTGGTATGTGTTCATGATGATATTTATTTAAACTCAGAACACTAAACAAAATAACAAAGAGAAAGAAACAAAACCGAAACAGTTCTGTAAGGTGACAAAACACACTAGACAGAAAATAAACACCCAAGAAACACAAGTGGGAAAAGGCTACCTAAGTATGATTCTCAATCAGAGACAACGAACAACCCCCTTCCTCTGATTGAGAACCATACCAGGCCAAACGCAAAAACACAACATAGAAAAAGGAACATAAACAACCCACCCAACTCACGCCCTGACCATACTAAAACAAAGACATAACAAAGGAACTAAGGTCAGAACGTGACAGTACCCCCCACCCCCCCAAAGGTGCGGACTCCGGCCGCAAAACCTGAACCTATAGGGGAGGGTCTGGGTGGGTGTCTGTCCACGGTGGCGGCTCCGGCGCGGGACGTGGACCCCACTCCACCATAGTCTTTGTCCGCCTCCTCAACCGCCTCCGTGGCCTCTTTCGAGTGGCGACCCTCGCCGCCGACCTCGGACTGGGGACCCTAGCAATGGGTCCCAAATGGACGGGAGATTCCGGCAGCGCCGGACAGGCGGGAGACTCCGGCAATGCCGGAGTGAAGGACGGCTCCGGCAGCGAGTAGGTGTGTCCAAACGTTTGAACTGGTACTGTGTCAGGCCTTAACCAATAATAAGAAAAGACTTGCTTAGGCCAAGAAACACAAGCAATGGACATTAGACCGGTGAAAATCTGTCCTTTGGCCTCATGAGTCCAAATTTGAAGTTTTTTGTCTTTGAGGGATGCAGAGTAGGTGAACAGATGATCTCTGCATGTGTGGTTCCCACAGTGAAGCATGGAGGAGGAGATGTAATGGTGTGGGGGTGCTCTGCTGGTGACAGTGTCTGCGACCTCTTTAGAATTCAAGGCACATTTAACCAACATGGCTACCACAGCATTCTGCAGCGATCCGCCATCCCATCTGGTTTGTGCTTAGTGGGTCTATCATTAGTTTTCTAACAGGACAATGACCCAACACTCCTCCAGGCTGTATAAAAGCTATTTGACCAATAAGGAGTGTGATGGGGTGCTGCATCAGTTGACCTGTCCTCCACAATCACCTGACCTCAACCCAACTGACATGGTTTGGGAATAGTTGGACCGAAGAGTGAAGGAAAATCAGCCAGCATATCTGGGAACTCCTTCAAAACTGTTAAAGAAGCATTCCAGGTGAAGCTGGTTGAGAGAAGGCCAAGAGTGTGCAAAGCTGTCATGGGGTGGCAAGTAGCCTAGTGGTTAGAGCGTTGGATCCATAACCGAACGGTTGCTGGATCATATCCCCCAAGGAAAAAATCTGCTGTTCTGCCCCTGAACAAGGCAGTTAACACGCTGTTCCCCGGTAGGCCGTCTTTGTAAATACGAATTTGTTCTTAACTAGTTAAAAGGCAAAGGGTGGCTACTTTGAAGAACCTCAAATATATTTAGATTTGTTTAACACTTTTTGGGTTACTACATGATTCCATATGTGTTATTTCATAGTTTTGATTGTATTATTCTACAATGTAGAAAATAGTACAAATAGAAAATTCCTTGAATGAGTAGGTGTAACCAAACTTTTGACTGGTTTTGGATATAATTTATATGTCCACAAATGGATGTAGCAACTACATATTGACCCTTTGTCTGTCAAAAGTGTGTACATTTGAGCATGTGTCCATTAAGCCTATGGATTTTTAGATTGAATTAGATTGAGCAATAAAATACCTACTTTTATTCCATAGGCTGGGATCTGCACTTTGCAGCTGTTGCAAGAGCGCATTTTTCACTGGCTGTCCACTGGTTTCAAAAACAATGATCGATAGGCAGCTTCAATTCTTGAATTAAACCTTTATTGGGTTCAAATACACATTTAGATTTGTATACAGCCATCCACAACAACCACAATTCGTAAGACGCAAATAGCTAAATGAGAGAGCAGCAGTGTGATTCACATCAATGCGCTATGTTGATATCAATAATAAGTGATATCCGTATCACCGCAGTAGACTACACCTCTGCTGTCATCCTTACCTCCAAGCATCTATTCAAGTTGGATAATCTTTGGATGCCGACAGCATTCGCACCATTCGAAGACATAGCTTGGAATTTAACCTACAAAAGCCTATTCCTGCTCTTTTCCCGCGATCCATCAAACGCATTTGGTGTGTCATCATAGTGATCTTTGACTTGAGGTCATACTTTCTCAGGTGGAACAAACTTAAATTTGGGCCTTTTTGTAATTGAGAAAACAGAGATGTGTTAAAGATTTTTTGGGGTAAAAATCCTTCCTCTATTTATAGGTATTCCTCGAAGTAATCGTATAGTTTTTCTGTATCTGTAGTCTGGTTACAATATTTCCATATTTCAATATTACAATATTTCTGCTGGTAACGTAACGGATTACAGCTACCGTTTTTTGGTAATCCCTTACATGTAATACCATACAGGAAGGTATGACACTTGACATATTTGCACATTGTTATATTAGCAGAACACTGCTTCCACTGTATTTTTGTGAAGGATTGTTTATTCTACATGGAACTGTTGAAAGTGAAAGTGATCAAAACACTTTGTTTAGAATATCGACATAAATTCAGCAATTGCATTTGTCTCATATTACTCTGTAGGCTACTCAGTATGAGAAGAGTGCCATCGTCCTGCATTTCACATCTGCCTGTAGTTATTGAAGTCTGCCTGGTGGACCCATGAGGCAAACTCTGTCATATCCAGGATGGAGTGTCATGCCCTCTACCCCTCCTGCCACCCGACTGCACATGTCCATAACCTGTAATACATGACATTGATGGAAGGGACTTTATCACCCACTGAAGACTTGAAGACAGAACCTCACCCAGAGACCTGTGCATGTCAGTTTTGTCAGACAGACAAATCCTTAGATTTGGGCAAATAGACTCATGGAAATAGAAATGCCATTCTAGTTCTGGTTAGACAGCTGAAGTTGAATTCTACACACAACTGATTTTGATTTGTTAGGTAAAGTGTAGGCATAGTGTCTTTATAAGCACATCATATGATATTTACAGCAGAAAATGTTGATGTATCTACACTCAAGCTAGGCAATGTTTGTGCAATGTCCACATGCAGCCTACACCTATTGTAGGTGTATTAATTCTGGGATTTGTCTTCCAGGAAAGATTGAACAGCAGCTAAAAGGAGAGACGTGACGAGACTAAAATAGCCTGTTATAGAACATTTTGTTGAAGCCAAGCTGAGCTGAGTGAAACCCACAGGCATTCAATTGCAGTAGTTGATATAGTTTCCACGGTAACATGTATTTAAATGATGTGATGAAACGTTGAAACTAAGTTGCAAGCGACTTTTGTAGCAAGACGTTGTAGAACAAGTGTCTTATGAAACCCATTCCAGACAGTGGCTCTTGCTCTCTTGTCATAACTGATTTGACTTAGAAATACAGTATCAGCTAACGTGAACTCACCCCATTCCGTACAAATGTGCGCAACAGCGACATTCAATCGAGGCTGCAAAGAAAACTAATGGGACTGTAGCGACTGTGTTGACTTCAAAATCTGGGGTATGAACTACGTTTCTATTCAAGCGTTAATCAACATGGTATTGGCTCTATAGTATTGGATAAAAGTTGAAAAAACGGACCCTCAGTTACATCATGACGTGTCATGCCGTAACGTACAGCACGCATAAAGCAACCATTTCTGTCTTACAATCTCTCTCCACCAGGTGTAGCACTTCTCTCATGGTTTGAAAACAAGAAATGGACAGTGACGGGGTTAAGGGGGGATACCTAGTCATATTTTGCCTCGTCAATGCAAGCGATCAAGACTCTCAAAAAAACTGTTTACTTCTGAAGATCACTTTAGCACCGTCCTAAAAACCCAATTCAAATTCGACACAAACCTTCAAATAGGTATGTAATCACATATTATATAAACTCTTTATGGTGTTTTATTTACATTTTAGAGGTGATAAGTTGGACAGATCGAGTAAAAAAAAGAAATTTTCTCTCCTTCTCACTATCACGCATTAGTTTCGCTTCTCCACCCGCCATTATTTTTAAAGACCCGACGGGGCTCATTGCCGTCTTGAATCATGCAGAAATGGGCAGCGTTTAGGTCATGTCATGTATTTTGTTGGCAAGTGGAGAAAGTGTGCTTTACAATGGTATTGACATTACAGTTGATCTGGAAGTATTACGTTTTTGGGGCGCTAAAATACAGTCAATTGTACGGACCAAGGCGATGCACAAAAGTGAGTGAGTTTTACGTTAGATAGGATAGCCAGCTGCAGCTATCACCAAGCTATGCTAGCTAGCTGCTGTCAGCTTGGCTAAACATAAGGTCAGCGCAGACTTTAGCCTACCCATAGAACTGAATTAGGTGATCATCATGAGATGGCGAGTCTGTCAGGTGGGAGAAGTCCTCAAATTCAAAACTTTGTTCGATACATAGCAAATTTAGATAGCTTAGCTTTTAGAGAAATCCTGCACGGAGCCTTCCCTGTGAGCTGCCACTTTAAGAGCGCATCGGCAGTTAGGAAGGAGCAAATAAAGATGACATTATTTTTTTAACATATATTTCTTCACATTGTGTGCTACTCTTTGCAGAAGTTTTCTTTATTTTCAGCGTGCTGAGTGAGTTTTTGAGCTGATCGCTGGTGTTACAGCTCTAAGTCATGTTTGGAAACTGTTGGGACCGCTCCAGTCATTGGTCGCATGGATTAGTAGCAACAGTGTTGAGATGCTTTGACAAACAAACCAACAGGTGTATCTGATGGACAGACGAGTGCAAATGCAAGACTGAAGTCATCAGCTAAGACCACCCTCTCGCTCTCTCACACTCTCATTTTCCCACTCTCGCTCCAGTGCTTTACACTGCAGCAGACTTTCTCTTTTTTTCTCTGAACATTCTTTGATGTTCAGTGTCGCTGGACTATTATTGCCCTGTCTGATGTATTACATTTTTTTTCTCCATTTGTGTTCGAAGGAGTGCATTTGAGATTGTTTATTATTTTGGATTATTGATTGGACTGGACAGTATTTTTGTGAGACTATTGTGATTTGACTGAGGAGACTTGAGACATTTTAAGGCCTTCTTTGTTTTTGTCTATGAACACACCCACATACTGTACACACCCATTCACACACCCCTAACTCCTCCACTGGGAAGTAACATGGAATATTGCACATTTTCTAAGGTTTATAACTGGGTTCGTTTCTTTACAGTTGTTTCTATTAAGTTGCCTCTGAATTGCTCTACCATTGCTATTGTATGATGTATTATTGGTTGTTTTACCCCTGGGCCGTGACTTGTGGTCATATGGTGTGTGTTATCCTTTCTCTCCACTGGCTATATTCTGCAGTCTCTTCTGCTGATGTGTGTGTGTGTCTGGAAGCGCTATCTAGCCTACTCGTTTCCTTTCACAGGATTAATACCTATCTGGCACCCAAACACAATCTTTATTTTTACCCCTATCTAACAATAGCGCCAGTGGAGATTTTAGCATGTAACTCTTGGTGGGGCAAACCCATAAAGATGTTTTTGATGCATGTCAGTAAAGCCACTTCACAACACATTACTAAACAATACATTAATTGCACTATAACGGTGACAAACGGTGCACACAAACTGTTAGGGCCTACATACTCTAAAGCTGTCCCAACAGCTTTCTTTTCAGCATCCTGGAGTGAATCCTTACCCCCGCTACACCTGGCTAGAAGTGGAGCCTTGTCTGGTAGCCAAACAGTTTATTCACTAATATGACTGTTTCGACTGACAACTGAGATGTACAAACATAAGGGAACAATGAGGGTAGAAGAGGCAATCCATCATTTCAATTAAGACATTAATGAGTGAGCTAAGACGGACGTAGTCAATATAACTATTTGTTCAGCACTTTTGAAATGTACAGCGTTCTTACAATATTCTCCCTGTACACCAAGTCAGAACCATATGATAAATAAAGGGGAATATAGAATATAAGATGATGACATTTCTCTAAAACAGGCTATAGGCTACATCTGCACCACCAAGTCAGAAAAGTAGGCTAAGTTATGAAGGGGGAAAGGGACCAAATGATTATGGTGAATCTCATGGGCTACTAACAGCTTACTACACAACTTTTTTAGCTACAGTATAAGTATCTCCCTGGCATATTACATAATTTATGCAGCGTCATAAAATACTATTTTTAGACTCACCTTGTTGTGCTGTGCTCACTTGAACAGCAAGGTGGTGCTGGTTCTTCTTGTGGGCAAATTTTGTAATCAACCTTTGTCATCAAAGTTTGTCATTCTCTGGATTTATGGTGCATTAAAGACAGCTGGGATCTCGGGAAAAAAATAAGGTCAAATCATGATGTCAGTGATCTTCAGGTCGGAGCTCGAGCAAGAGGCCCGAGTTCCCGAGTTGGAATTTTGAGTTGGATGACCGTTCAAAACGTATTTTCCCAGTTGTCTTGAACTCACTGAGATTTCCCAGTTCTGAGTTTTCAGTTGTTTTGAACACGGCAGAGGTCATGCTGGATTGACAGCATGGCCAATGTATTCAACCTTTTCTGGGCCATGATGTTGCGTGTGAATGTTTATCCTATTAAGCTTGGAAAAGAGACCCTTAAACCCAAACTCTGAACAACCTCTCCACCGAATAGCAGGCAGGGGAAGCAAAATAGAGATTGTTTGCACTGCTCGCAGTTAGCCACTGATTCCTTCCAAACCACTTATTGTTGAATTTGCAACTTCCAACTTGTTGTGTAATGTTCATGATCAATGGCCAATGAGCACCAATACAATTTATCTATAATTTATCTTCATATGGCAAGGATTGAAAAATATTTGCCAGTAGATTATTGATGTGATCTATTAAGATGACTGATCAGTCCAATCAAAGCTATGGTAGATATACAGTTGAAGTCAGAAGTTCACAATACTTTGTGTGTGTGTGTGTGTGTGTGTGTGTGTGTGTGTGTGTGTGTGTGTGTGTGTGTGTGTGTGTGTGTGTGTGTGTGTGTGTGCATTAAGTCTAGATACATTTGTGTATGTGCATTTTAATGAGTTTTATTGACTCCAACCTAAGTGTATGTAAACTTCCACCTTCAACTGTAATGTGATTTGACATCATTTTATCTTTGGCCAATGACCTTAAGCCTTCTTGGATGGGCATTTCTAATCTAAATCTATGGCAGCACTCAAGGGGGCTTGAACTTTCAAGCTCTCGCTGTAAATTTTAAGGTGACGTAGTGTCCCCATGAGTGACAGAACACTGAGCCAATCACGGCGCAACTAGAGAACATTACCAACCGCTACGCTCTGTTTTTTTCCACTGGCTTCCCCTCCACCACAGAAAGCACTGAGCTAGGCTGAAACACCTGCATTTTGGAGCTGTCTTATTCAATCATTTTTTTAAATTGTTTGCAAACCGATATGTGACACGTATTAATGGGGTTCTTCCAGAGACCAAGAGCAGCACTGCCCCCTCAATATTCTGAGCCAAAGCCCCCTAAAGGGAGAGCATACTACACAAGGAAATTCTCAAAGCTGCTAATGAGAACCTTGATGACCTTGTATCTAGCCGGTGGGGATTCCGGTGGGGTGCCCCCACCCAGGCAGTGGCAGTGCTGGCAACACTAGCTGCAGTAACCCATGGGGAGGGGGTCACACTCGGACATTCAGAGAGGGGGTATATTATTGTGACCCTAGTTGCACAGAATCAAAGTCGGACTACATGGAGATGCTTGATAATATGGTCAATACAGGGGACCGTATTGTGGGTGTTTCAGGGAAAAGGTGTACATTTGACCTCCATCATCTAGGATGTGACAATGGTAAATAAAATCTTTTAATTTTTGCCTATTTTTTGTGCGGTCTTGCAGGCCTTCTCGTCCAGCTGCAACTGCAAGTGCATTTGTAAATCAAGACCTATCTTGAGTTGGGGTCTGGGGTGGTGCAATTGTTGAGTAACTGAGCTTATGATTGTGTGGGGGGAAAGGGTTGAGTGTGTGTGGGTGTATGTGTGTATCCCACAACTGTTGCGAAGGAGTAAAAGATGTTAGAGACAATAGAGGATGATCCACAGCTACTGTATATAGAATACAAATCGAGGTGAGGGCGATGGAAATGCATTTGGCAGTTAATCTACTCCAATTTGGTAAATGGCACTGTGTGCTCTTTTCAAATGATGGATCCCAGTCGGTTACGGGTTATGGGATACAGGGGGTCGAGGGTGGTCTGCCGGGCATTGGGATGACAAACCAACTCGGGATGAGGAGGGTTTTTCGTGGGTTGAATAGTAGGGACCAATTGGAGGTTTAGAAAGGCAAAGATCATGGTACAGCTATATAGACACTCAATCATCATGTTACTTTTTAATGGTACGTTTACAAACATATATTTTGATAAAAATAATTGAAAGTTGTGTCTCATTATGATAGGTGATGAAATAAGTATAGCCAGTTACAATTGTCTATCTATTGTGTACAGGAAACCCATTCAACAGTTTTAGATGACGTTTTGTGGAAAAAGAACTGGGGGGGGGGGGGGGGGGGGAATATACTTCTCCCATGGGCAAGAAATTCAAAAGGGGTGATGGTTTTAATTAGCAATAATTTTGATCCAAATGTGCAAATTGTTCAAACAGATCCTCAAGGTAGATGGATTATTTTAAATATGTTATTGGACAATAAACAGATATGGCTTATTAACCTATACGGTCCGAATAATGATGATTCAAGCTTCTTTGAAAATATATATAAAAATGTATCAACTCTAAAAGCAACACTAGACTCTATTATTATGGTGGGAGATTTTAATACGATCTTAAATACCTCTATGGACCGGAAAGGAAATCACACTACAAATTATCACCCTCAGGCACTTAAGGAAATCATGAATGTCATGGATATATTGGAATTAGTGGATATATGGAGACTTAAATACCCTGATCTAGTGAGACATACATGGCAGAGGCTTAATCAAGCTAGTCGCCTTGAATACTTTCTTATGCCATTCTCTCTGGCACCAAAAGTTTAAAAAGTGTTGATAGGGGACAGAATGCAGTGGGATCATCACGTAATTGGCATATACATTACTCTTACAGAATTTCTACGTGGGCAAGGATATTGGAAATTTAATCCAAGCCTACTAGATGATAAATTGTTTAGAACTAGGACAAAATAATTTATAACTGACTTTTTCAGACATAACATAGGTACAGCAGCTACGTCATTTCCAGTCACAACTTGCAGGCTTGTTTTCGAGTTGCTGTGCGTTTTGTTGCCAACCTATTTTGCTACCTGACAACTTTACGGTTTTCACTTTTTTAATTACCATTCATATATTTAGTTATTTTTCCCTCAACTTTTTCACTCCGGACGCTTTATCTGGACACGATTCGTCAGGACCTCCAACAGCCGAAGCTAAGTAGTAACATTGACATGATGCCTTCTAATTGCAGCCGCTGTACTCGCCTTACGGCGAGGATAGCTGTGCTGCAAACCCAGCTTCAGACGCAATCGTTAGGCAAGGGTAATTTCAGTGTAGGAAAGGATGAAACAGCGTCTGTGCCACCAGTAAGTACAGATAGTAGTATAAATCCCCTGGCACAGTCCCCGCAGCCGGACAACTTTCTCACGGTTTCTGGAAGGAAATGCTGTAGGAACGCTCAACCGGTGTCGCTCATTCAGCCGACAGAAACTTTCAACCGGTTTTCCCCATTAAGCAGCGGGTCGGAGTCAGAGGCCGATTCTTCTCTGGTCTCTACTCCTCCCGTTACGGGGTCTGAGACGCCGAAGCTTCCCACCATCAGCTCTGACAAATTGAAAACTCTAGTCATTGGCGACTCCATTACCCGCAGTATTAGACTTAAAGCGAATCATCCAGCGATCATACACTGTTTACCCGGGGGCAGGGCTACCGACGTTAAGGCTAATCTGAAGATGGTGCTGGCTAAAGCTAAAACTGGCGAGTGTAGAGAGTATAGAGATATTGTTATCCACGTCGGCACCAACGATGTTAGGATGAAACAGTCAGAGATCACCAAGTGCAACATAGCTTCTGCGTGCATATCAGCTAGAAAGATGTGTCGGCATCGAGTAATTGTCTCTGGCCCCCTCCCAGTTAGGGGGAGTGATGAGCTCTACAGCAGAGTCTCACAACTCAATCGCTGGTTGAAAACTGTTTTCTGCCCCTCCCAAAAGATAGAATGTGTAGATAATTGGCCCTCTTTCTGGGACTCACCCACAAACAGGACCAAGCCTGACCTGCTGAGGAGTGACGGACTCCATCCTAGCAGGAGGGGTGCTCTCATCTTATCTACCAACATAGACAGGGCTCTAACTCCTCTAGCTCCACAATGAAATAGGGTGCAGGCCAGGCAGCAGGCTGTTAGCCAGCCTGCCAGCATAGTGGAGTCTGCCACTAGCACAGTCAGTGTAGTCAGCTCAGCTATCACCATTGAGACCGTGTCTGTGCCTCGACCTAGGTTGGGCAAAACTAAACATGGCGGTGTTCGCCTTAGCAATCTCACTAGGATAAAGACCACCTCCATTCCTGTCATTACTGAAAGAGATCATGATACCTCACATCTCAAAATAGGGCTACTTAATGTTAGATCCCTTACTTCAAAGGCAATTATAGTCAATGAACTAATCACTGATCATAATCTTGATGTGATTGGCCTGACTGAAACATGGCTTAAGCCTGATGAATTTACTGTTTTAAATGAGGCCTCACCTTCTGGCTACACTAGTGACCATATCCCCCGTGCATCCCGCAAAGGTGGAGGTGTTGCTAACATTTACGATAGCAAATTTCAATTTACACAAAAAAAAATGAAGTTTTCTAGTCATGAAATCTATGCAGCCTACTCAATCACTTTTTATAGCTACTGTTTACAGGCCTCCTGGGCCATATACAGCGTTTCTCCCTGAGTTCCCTGAATTCCTATCGGACCTTGTAGTCATAGCAGATAATATTCTAATCTTTGGTGACTTTAATATTCACATGGAAAAGTCCACAGACCCACTCCAAAAGGCTTTCGGAGCCATCATCGACTCAGTGGATTTTGTCCAACATGTCTCTGGACCCACTTACTGTCACAGTCATACGCTGGACCTAGTTTTGTCCCATGGAATAAATGTTGTGGATCTTAATGTTTTTCCTCATAATCCTGGACTATCGGACCACCATTTTATTACGTTTGCAATTGCAACAAATAATCTGCTCAGACCCCAACCAAGGAATATCAAAAGTCGTGCTATAAATTCACAGACAACACAGAGATTCCTTGATGCCCTTCCAGACTCCCTCTGCCTACCCAAGGACGCCAGAGGACAAAAATCAGTTAACCACCTAACTGAGGATCTCAATTTAACCTTGCGCAATACCCTAGATGCAGTTGCACCCCTAAAAACAAAAAAAAAAAAAAAAAAATCTCATAAGAAACTAACTCCCTGGTACACAGACAATACCCGAGCTCTGAAGCAAGCTTCCAGAAAATTGGAACGGAAATGGCGCCACACCAAACTGGAAGTCTTCCGACTAGCTTGGAAGGACGGTACCGTGCAGTACCGAAGAGCCCTTACTGCTGCTCGATCATCCTATTTTTCTAACTTAATTGAGGAAAATAAGAACAATCCGAAATTCCTTTTTGATACTGTCGCAAAGCTAACTAAAAAGCAGCATTCCCCAAGAGAGGATGACTTTCACTTTAGCAGTGATAAATTCATGAACTTCTTTGAGGAAAAGATTATGATTATTAGAAAGCAAATTACGGACTCCTCTTTAAACCTGCGTATTCCTCCAAACCTCAGTTGTCCTGAGTCTGCACAACTCTGCCAGGACCTAGGATCAAGAGAGACGCTCAAGTGTTTTAGTACTATATCTCTTGACACAATGATGAAAATAATCATGGACTCTAAACCTTCAAGCTGCATACTGGACCCTATTCCAACTAAACTACTGAAAGAGCTGCTTCCTGTGCTTGGCCCTCCTATGTTGAACATAATAAACGGCTCTCTATCCACTGTATGTGTACCAAACTCACTAAAAGTGGCAGTAATAAAGCCTCTCTTGAAAAAGCCAAACCTTGACCCAGAAAATATAAAAAACTATCGGCCTATATCGAATCTTCCATTCCTCTCAAAAATTTTAGAGAAGGCTGTTGCGCAGCAACTCACTGCCTTCCTGAAGACAAACAATGTATACGAAATGCTTCAGTCTGGTTTTAGACCCCATCATAGCACTGAGACGGCACTTGTGAAGGTGGTAAATGACATTTTAATGGCATCGGACCGAGGCTCTGCATCTGTCCTCGTGCTCCTAGACCTTAGCGCTGCTTTTGATATACCATCGATCACCACATTCTTTTGGAGAGATTGGAAACCCAAATTGGTCTACACGGACATGTTCTGGCCTGGTTTAGATCTTATCTGTCGGAAAGATATCAGTTTGTCTCTTCGGTGTTCCTCAAGGTTCCGTTTTAGGACCACTAATTGTTTTCACTATATATTTTACCTCTTGGGGATGTTATTCGAAAACATAATGTAAACTTTCACTGCTATGCGGATGACACACAGCTGTACATTTCAATGAAACATGGTGAAGCCCCAAAATTGCCCTCGCTAGAAGCATGTGTTTCAGACATAAGGAAGTGGATGGCTGCAAACTTTCTACTATTAAACTCGGACAAAACAGAGATGCTTGTTCTAGGTCCCAAGAAACAAAGAGATCTTCTGTTGAATCTGACAATTAATCTTAATGGTTGTACAGTCGTCTCAAATAAAACTGTGAAGGACCTCGGCGTTACTCTGGACCCTGATCTCTCTTTTGAAGAACATATCAAGACCATTTCGAGGACAGCTTTTTTCCATCTACGTAACATTGCAAAAATCAGAAACTTTCTGTCCAAAAATGATGCAGAAAAATTCATCCATGCTTTTGTCACTTCTAGGTTAGATTACTGCAATGCTCTGTTTTCCGGCTACCCGGATAAAGCACTAAATAAACTTCAGTTAGTGCTAAATACGGCTGCTAGAATCGTGACTAGAACCAAAAAATTTGATCATATTACTCCAGTGCTAGCCTCTCTACACTGGCTTCCTGTCAAAGCAAGGGCTGATTTCAAGGTTTTACTGCTAACCTACAAAGCATTACATGGGCTTGCTCCTACCTATCTCTCTGATTTGGTCCTGCCGTACATACCTACACGTACGCTACGGTCACAAGACGCAGGCCTCCTAATTGTCCCTAGAATTTCTAAGCAAACAGCTGGAGGCAGGGCTTTCTCCTATAGAGCTCCATTTTTATGGAACGGTCTGCCTACCCATGTCAGAGACGCAAACTCGGTCTCAACCTTTAAGTCTTTACTGAAGACTCATCTCTTCAGTGGGTCATATGATTGAGTGTAGTCTGGCCCAGGAGTGGGAAGGTGAACAGAAAGGCTCTGGAGCAACGAACCGCCCTTGCTGTCTCTGCCTGGCCGGTTCCCCTCTTTCCACTGGGATTCTCTGCCTCTAACCCTATTACAGGGGCTGAGTCACTGGCTTACTGGGGCTCTCTCATGCCGTCCCTGGAGGGGGTGCGTCACCTGAGTGGGTTGATTCACTGTTGTGGTCATCCTGTCTGGGTTGGCGCCCCCCCCCTTGGGTTGTGCCGTGGCGGAGATCTTTGTGGGCTATACTCAGCCTTGTCTCAGGATGGTAAGTTGGTGGTTGAAGATATCCCTCTAGTGGTGTGGGGGCTGTGCTTTGGCAAAGTGGGTGGGGTTATATCCTTCCTGTTTGGCCCTGTCCGGGGGTGTCCTCGGATGGGGCCACAGTGTCTCCTGACCCCTCCTGTCTCAGCCTCCAGTATTTATGCTGCAGTAGTTTATGTGTCGGGGGAGCTGGGGTCAGTTTGTTATATCTGGAGTACTTCTCCTGTCCTATTCGGTGTCCTGTGTGAATCTAAGTGTGCGTTCTCTAATTCTCTCCTTCTCTCTTTCTTTCTCTCTCTCGGAGGACCTGAGCCGTAGGACTACATGACATGATGACTCCTTGCTGTCCCCAGTCCACCTGGCCATGCTGCTGTTCTAGTTTCAACTGACCTGAGCCCTAGGACCATGCCCAAGGACTACCTGACATGATGACTCCTTGCTGTCCCCAGTCCACCTGGCCATGCTGCTGCTCCAGTTTCAACTTCCACCTGACTGTGCTGCTGCTCCAGTTTCAACTGTTCTGCCTTATTATTATTCGACCATGCTGGTCATTTATGAACATTTGAACATCTTGGCCATGTTCTATTATAATCTCCACCCGGCACAGCCAGAAGAGGACTGGCCACCCCACATAGCCTGGTTCCTCTCTAGGTTTCTTCCTAGGTTTTGGCCTTTCTAGGGAGTTTTTCCTAGCCACCGTGCTTCTACACCTGCATTGCTTGCTGTTTGGGGTTTTAGGCTGGGTTTCTGTTCAGCACTTTGAGATATCAGCTGATGTACGAAGGGCTATATAAATAAATTTGATTTGATTTGATCCCCTTATTATTCACTTTTAAATGTGCCATTAGAGGCAATGCAATACAGTACTCATCTATAAAACAAAAGCAATTTAGATCAAAAGAGTCCATATTAACAAAGGAAATTGAAGGACTAACAGTACAGTTAGATAGCAATAAAAACAGTACTATAGAGGCACAGAATAAGTTAGAGGAAAAACAAAAAGAAATGGAGGAACTTATTCAAGAAAGATCTAGTGTAATATATTATACAAATAAAGCAAACTGGATGGAATATGGGGAAAAATGCACCAAATTCTTTTTCAATCTTCAATATAGAAATGCTACCAAAAAAATGTATTAAAACTTGTACAAATGATGGAGTCACGCATGATTCACCAAATTATATTTTGAAAGAGGAAGTAAAGTACTTTAAGAATATTTCAGGCTCCTCCATCTCCACTAACTGAAACTAATTGTATGGATTTTTTTCCTAATAATGATGTAAAATTAATATCTGTACAGAAAGACTCATGTGAAGGCTAAATTACAGAGGAGGAACTGCTTGAGGGAATTTAAGGATGGGAAACCTCCAGGGCTGGATGGCATACCAGTGGAAGTATACAAAACTTTTTTTGGTATACTCAAAGGACCATTATTAGCATGTTTTAACCACTCCTATATAAATGGTAGATTATCAGACGCGCAACAAGAAGGTCTGATATCATTATTACTGAAACAGGACCTAAGTGGTATATATAAAGATCCAGTCCATTAAAAAAATTGGAGACCTCTTACACTCTTACATGCAAAAATCCTAGGAAAATGCTTGGTGCATAGAATTAAAAAAGTATTGTCAGATATTATTCATCCTAATCAGACAGTTTTTTTTACATGGACGATACACTGGAGATAATATAAGACAAGTACTGGAAACAATAGAACACTATGACATATCGGGGACACCAGGCCTGGTTTTCATAGCTGATTTTGAAAAGGCTTTTGATAAAGTACGAATGGAGTTTATACTATAGAAGATGTATGGATTGAAGGTAGAAACAGAAGTGTTTATTAGTTTACTCCAATTTGGGGATAGGACTTGCGGGGAATAATAATAAAGGTATATTCTTTAAAAAAGTATGTATGTCTATATAGGTATGTGTATGCATATATGTGCATGTGTGTATGGATATATATATTTACCCCAAAAATATGGGGGATTGGAAATGATGCAGACAATTACATTGGAGGCAACATTCATTCCGCAATATTAAGCTGATCCATCCTCTTAAAAAAAAAAAAAAAAAAATGGGGCTCTTCCACACCTGCCCTGAATGACGGGTCGCCACTACAAGCTAAACTCACTACTGCATTTGTTTGTTGTGATTGAATGGAAAACACACACCCAAGAAACACCCACATCAAACCACAACCCCAAGACAACTGTCCTTTGATTTCAGTCATAGCCACTAGCATTACTTAAAAACCTCTTTGGGCTAGACGTGTCGCTAGCGACCCACCTCGACAACATCCAGTGAAATTGAAGAGTGTGAAATTCAAAGTACAAAAATCGTAATATTAAACATTCATGAAAATTAAAGTGTCTTCGATTGTTTAAAAGCTTACCTTCTTGTTAATCCAGCAGCTTTGTCAGATTTCAAAAAGGCTTTACAGCAAAAGCATACCATATGAATATCTGAGGACAGTGCCCCACACACAAAAGCATTAAAAACATTTTCCAGACCAGCAGAGGCGTCACAAAAGTCAGAAATAGCGATAAAATAAATCACTTACCTTTGAAGATCTTCCTCTGTTTGCAACCCCAAGGGTCCCAGCTACATAACAAATTGTCGTTTTGTTCGATAAAGTCCTTCTTTATATCCCAAAAAGTCAGTTTAGTTGGCGCGCTTGATTCAGTAATCCACCTGTTCCACTCGTCCAAAATGCATACAAAGGAATCCCAAAAGTTAGCAATAAACTTCGTCCAAACAAGTCAAACAACATTTCTAATCAATCCTCAGGTTCCCTAAAATGTAAATCAACAATCAAATTTAAGATGGAGAATGGTGTGTTCAATAGCCGAGATAAATAACAAACTACAAATTCTAGCTAATTTTTCAAAAAACAAGCCTGAAACCCTTTCTAAAGACTGTTGACATCTAGTGGAAGCCACAGGAACTGCAATTTGGGAGGATTTCCTTTGATTTTGGTCACTTCAAAATAAGAAATTCCGGATGGTTTCTCCTCGGGTTTCTGCCTGCCATATCAGTTCTGTTATAATCACAGACATTATTTCAACCTCTCTGAACCATCCATCCCGGATCCGATATAATTGTCATCAGCAACGCTGAATAGCATAGCGCCACAGTCAAATAATATTACTAGAAAATATTAATATTCATGAAATCACAAGTGCAATATTGCAAAACACAGCTTAGCCTTTTGTTAATACACCTGTCGTCTCAGATTTTGAAATGATGCTTTACAGCGAAAGCAATACAAGCGTTTGTGTAAGTTTATCGATCGCTCGACAAAACAATAAGTACACTTAGCATCAGGTAACTTGGTCACGAAAATCAGAAAAGCAATCAAATTAATCGTTTACCTTTGATGGTCTTCGGATGTTTTCACTCCCAGTTAGACAACAAATGTTCCTTTTGTTCCATAAATATATTTTTTATATCCAAATACCTCCGTTAGTTTGGTGCGTTATGCCCAGGAATCCACCGGAAAGAGCGGTCACGACAACGCAGAAAAAAAATCCAAATTATATCCATAATGTCCACAGAAAAATGTCAAACGTTTTTTATAATCAATCCTCAGGGTGTTTTTCAAATATCTATTCGATAATATATCAACTGGGACAGTTGGCTTTTCACTAGGACCGGGAGAAACAATGGCCGCCTTCCTCTTTTGAGCACAACTCATTCTGAGAGCCCCCACTTATCCACTTATGCAATGTGGTCGTTCACGCTCATTCTTCAAAATAAAAGCCTGAAACTATGTCTAAAGGCTGTTGACTCCTTAGGGAAGCCATAGAAAAAGGAATCTGGTTGATATCCCTTTAAATGGGCAATAGGGATGCATAACAACAGAGAGGTTTCAAAAACAGGGGATTTTGGATTTTCCTCAGGTTTTAGCCTGCAACATCAGTTCTGTTTAACTCACATACAATTTTATCAGTTTTGGAAACTTTAGAGTGTTTTCTATCCTAATCTGTCAATTATATGCATATTCTAGCATCTGGTCTTGAGAAATAGGCCGTTTACTTTGGCAAGGTTATTTTTCCAAACATAAAAATAGTGCCCCCTAGCTTTAAGATGTTAACAGTTTTAGAAATTTCTGATGGTTTTCTCTCCAATACTACCAATTATATGCATATCCTAGCTTCTGGGCCTGAGTAACAGGCAGTTTACTTTGGGCATGTCAGTCATCCGAACTTCCAAATACTGCCTGCCTGAGCATTGATGAAAAACAAGGCCAAATCAGGTGGGACATCCTAAATGAAAAAGAATCTCTCTTCCCATTTCTCACTCCCATTTTTTTTACTTTTCTCCATCTAATTTTGATACTGGTTGTTTCTTCCTTAGCAGAATATATTGTGATGTGAAAATGTAGCATTGTAGATATTGTATAGTAACACATCTTTCCTAGGTTGGCTGGTTAAGATCTCTACCCAAAATCTTTAACCCTATTGCAGCAGTGGTTGGCAAGTAAACTGGCTGGGTGACCTAGGTTCAAAACCTGTGAGGGGCGTGAGTTAACCTATTCAGTACATTTCATTTTCACAGTATTTTAAACAAAACTAAAGACATACAATAGAACTAACAACAAAACACTTTGAGATAATCAAATATCCAGAGACTAAGGAAGGTTCCAACTTGAAAAGCGAGTTGCAGTTTGCTGCGGTTGGGTTGGTTGGTGCTTCACCCTGAACGAACAGGTGTGGGTGCATTTCCTGCTGATGGATTTGCATTTCCATACATCTTCTGACAACTCCTGGGGGATGCAGGTTGTTAAGGGTAAATGTACTATACATGGATGCTAAATGAGCTGTTAAATAAAATCACCCTCCTCATCTTTCCTAAGCAGGCGTTCTCAGCATGCTAAGCCCAGAGACAAACTACTGGAAATATCTGTTAAAGAATAATCTTGGGCGGAATGACTTTGAGCATATGTTCATGTTTTATCCTTTCTTTTTTCGCTGAGGTGGAATTGCTACTTAAACTGCTATTTTGGTGTCTTTGTTGTTCAGGGAATGTCACTACATGGTGACAGTTGTCATTATTCCTGGGAAGTAATGGGAAATGCTTCTTATATGGTAAAGATTATATACTGAAGAATGATTTTACTGAGTTACTGTTCATATAAGGAAATAAGTCAATTGAATAAATTGATTAGGCCCTAGTCTATGGATTTCACATGACTGGGCAGGGCCGCAGCCACGGGTGTGCCTGGGAGGGCATAGACCCACGCACTTGGGAGCCAGGCCCAGCCAATCAGAATGAATTTTTCACCACAAATGTTTTTATTACATACAGAAATACTCCTACCTTATTGTCCCCAGCACAAGGTGCACCTGTGTAATGATCATGCTGTTTAATCAGCTTCTTGATATGCCACACCTGTCAGGTGGATGGATTTTCTTGGCAGAAGAGAAATCCACAAGCACAACATTTGAGAGCAATGAGCTTCTTGTATGGAACATTTCTGGGGTCTTTTATTTCAGCTAATGAAACATGGGACCAACACTTTACATGTTGTATTTATATTTTTGTTCAGTGTATATATAGAATGCTAGTCAAACTCTTTAGTATGCTTAAATTCTGCAATTGCTTTAGTGTTATGGGATATCCATCCCTGTTATGAAGACCCCTATATATTCTATACAATCGTGTCAATTCTTTGGGTTCTTATGTATGTCTGTACATTTGATTCCACCCATTTATACATTGCCTTGACATATGAATTGGCTTGGACCCATTTGTACAGGAAAATGAGCCTATGCAATCATTGCATTTGGGAAATTTAACATTTTTCTGCTGCTCCCCAGATTATTAAATGCAGATTTTTCTATTCTATAGCAGTGATTCAATCACGCATGAGAGCATGTCTGTTAGTTCTCTGGTCGAGACGAGGTCATTTCATTGATGCTGTTCACAGAACCATCGCTAGAGATGAAAAGGCGGCGGCTTGCTATCTACTTAGCAGGCTAATGAGCTATCCTCATCTTTGTTTGCCTCACACTCCTTGCACTCAGAATACCAGATTGAAAGCGGAGCAGATGCAGGCCAATCGGTCCGCCCCATTACACAGAATGTAACCCGCTGTGCATTTCTAACTGTTTCACTTTTTAAAAGGCTACCTTCTTCAGCCACTGTTCAATGCCATGTAATCAATGTCACAAAAACTCATAATGACCTTTACTTCCCTATCCAAGAATATAGGATTCAATACAAGAATCCAACAGAAAATCCTATCAGATTTTGTAATCTATCCTAGAATCCTATAGGACTCCAATAGGACTGATTCCAAAATCTGATAGGATTTTCTATTTGATTCTTGTATTGGATTCCTATAGGATCCAATAAGATAGAATCACATAGGAGTCCAATAGGACTGGTTCTAAAATCTGAAAATATTTTTCTATTGGATTCTTGCATTAGAATCCTATAGGATTTTTCTATTGGTCATACGGCAAATGAACTTGCAGCCTTGAAGAACTCCCATATTGTGATGGTGTGTTGAAGAGGTCGAGAACCTCAGGGAATTACCACTTAGCCTATAAAGTATGACAGAGACCAGACTAATAACTAGGTAGCCAATTCCAAAACATATTGTAAACATATTATTTATTAATTTTTTATTTGCATGTACAATGCATTCAGAAAGTATTCCGACCACTTCAATTTTTCTACATTTTGTTACGTTGCGGCCTTATTCTAAAATGGATTAAGATAGATGTTTTCCTGAACCATCTAAACACAATACCCCTTAACGAAAAAGTGAAAACATTTTTTTTAGAAATGTTTGGAAATGTATTACAAATAAAAACCAGATACCTTATTTACATAAGTATTCAGACGCTTTGCTATGAGACATCCTGTTTCCATTGATCATTCTTGAGATGTTTCTACAAACTGATTGGATTCCACCTGTGGTAAATTCTATTTATTTGACATGATTTGGAAAGACACACACCTGTCCCAAAGTACACAGCGCATGTCAGAACAAAAACCAAGACATGAGGTTGAAGGAATTATTCGTAGAACTCCGAGACAGGATTGTGTCAAGGCACAGATCTGGGGAAGGGTTACAAAAAATGTCTGCAGCCCAGTCTCCCAGAGCTGGCTGCCTGACCAAACTGAGCAATCAGGGTAGAAGGGCCTTGGTCAGGGAGGTGACCAAGAACCCGATGGTCACTGTGACAGAGCTGCAGAATTCCTCTGTGGAGATGGGAGAACCTTCCAGAAGGACAACCATATCAGCAGCACTCACTCACTCATGTGAAGTGGCCTTTCAACTGAGACCTTCCTGCTTTTGCACATTGGGTGAGTGTCCAGCTGTAGACAATAAGGATAGACACCCCAATACATTAAACTCATTCTCATAGCTCATGCACAAAGCAGTACAATTTTACTGAGTGACTGATTTAAAACAGTAATATTTTCTGCCAGAAGTACAAATAACCAGACAAATACATTTGCCGACCTTTTAGATATTTATTTTCACAAGAGGAAAATAGTGCAATGTGTCATGACGTTGGCCTGGGGGTAGGTTTATGACAGTCATAAATAGCTTTTCCCCCCTTTTTTCCTCTTTCTACCCTAATGATGTTACATTTGCAAACCCCTTGGTTAACATAGAGATTCTGGGAACTTCAGAAGGTGGGGGGAAATTAACTATACTCTTGTCATCTGAGACATTCTCATCAATGATAAGATGACAAACTCTACAGTGGAAAGTCTACACATCAGAGTTATTGGATTCACATGGAATTGTTGTTCAATTTAAATGTTTGAATATGAAATTATTCGTGATGGGATGAAATGTGATTTTAGCTTCTAAAATGTGAGATTTGGGTTTTCATAAGGTTAGGGCTCTGCTCAATCAGTGGCCCACCCCTGTGAAGGGACATGGGTTATAAAACTTTTCAAACACGCCCTCCTCTCCCTTCCTATATGAAGCCTTGACGACAATATAGCCTCCTGTTCCGAGGACGTGAGGACAACGGTCCGATGTCAGAATGGTTCAGGTAATAACTACAGAACGAGGCCAACATCAGCGTGAGCTTTGGTTGCGAATGGTATGAACTTTGAACTCTTATTCACTACAGAAGTGATACCTCCTAGCCGTTGAGTTAGCAACAGCACCTGCAAACGAGGGTTAGGAAGGAACAGACAGAGTATCCCGTCTATCACACAACGACATTACTACAATGTATGTAATTGACAACCAGAGACATTCTTCAAAGGACAGAGGACTCGGTTTGGCAACACGGCCTTCCATCTACCACCAACCTACTGAAGCGCAGCTCAGAGGAAATATTTATTGCATTTTCATTTTCCAAATGGGCGGTAATTTAGAATGCATAAGATACTGTATTTACGATAGCACAGCTTCTTCCTTTGTTACTCAGTCTTCCCACTCTTTCACTCAAACCCAGACCCTTTTCTTTTGTGTAACCAGCCGTCATATCTGTTCCACCCGCCAGGGACGTTTTCCTTTATGACGTAATTTGTAATCAAGTTATGATTAATTATGTGTATGTGTAATTCTGTGTGATTAGTTAGGTATTTAGTAAATAAATAATTAAACCCAATTTTGTATTGCTGATTCAACTTGTTAGCCAGATGAGACTGAATTAAGGTGACGATTAATATTGACTGCTATTGATGTAAAATATTACTAGGTCTTTAAGAGTTTTTTCGGAAGATAACAGCTCTATAAATATTATTTCGTGGTGCCCGACTCTCTGGTTAATTACATTTACATGATTTGCTTAATCAGGTAATATTAATTACGGATAAATTATTTTATAGAATGTCATATCACTTAATCCGGCATAGCCAAAGACACAACAAATGTAACGCCATGTAATACATAGGTGAAAAGTGTGAAGTAAGGAGAAATAAGAGAAAAAACTAAGCAAACACCATGTTACTAAGGAAATACGTTTTTTTTAATTCACAAAACTCCCCCAGTAAATTACCCACCACCCTAACGCAATAATAAAGGGGGGGGGAGCTCGCAACAACAGATTTTGGTATGAGACAAACGCGAGACGTGGATCAGCAGGAATAGACACCATCCAATGTGCCATGACGTCGTAGCCAGCCTTTGCTGGACACTGCTGCTGTTTCTGTAACTGCCGCTGCCATTTCTTTAAGTCATCACCCTGCTGCATAATGCCAGTGTCCTCAGCTGTCTTCCTCTTTCGGGCATTGGATCTGGGTCAGGGAGATGGCGTTGAGGTTGATGGAGTTACAAATCAAATCAAATTTTATTTGTCACATGTGCGGACATGTACAGTGAAATGCTTACTTAGGAGCCCTTAACCAACAAATTAAAAAAACAGTAGCAAGGCTACATAGAGGGAGGGGTTTGGGGTAATGAGTCAATGTGCTGGGGCACCGGTTAGTCGAGGTAATTGAGGTAATATGTACATGTAGGTAGAGGTAAAGTGACAATGTTTGGATAATAAACAGAGAGTAGCAGCAGTGTAAAAATGTGGGGTGGGTGGGGACAATGGAAATAGGCCAGGTAGCCATTTGATTAACTGTTCAAGAGTCGTATGGGTTGTGGGTAGAAGCTGTTAAGAAGACTTTCGGACCTAGACTTGGCATTCCGGCACCGTTTTCCGTGCAGTAGCAGGGAGAACAGTCTATGACTAGGGTGGCTGGTGTCCTTGGTCATTTTTTGGGCCTTCCTCTGACACCGCCTGGTACCAAGGTCGTGGGTGGCAGGAAGCTTGGCCTCAGTGATGTACTGGGCCGCACGCACTACCCTCTGCCATACCAGGCGGGATGCAAAAATGTTGACGTTTGCTTGCTTGTCCGAATACAACCGCATCGAAGGGTTGTAAAGGTTATCATGTTGTCTCACCAGCTCGCACAGACGCTGCCTCAAACTGGACATAGTCACAAATGCGCTTAGCAATTCTCAAAATAAAAAGCACAAAAATGGAAGCTTGCAAGTAGTAGAAGCGAAGTAGCAGAATGTCCATCCCTTCTGGTATCCCTTACACCAGAATGGATACCAGAAAATATGTGATGTAGAAAACAGGGGCGGGACTTACGTTGCTAAACTCACTCAATACTACCCCTCGGTCTTTGCAAGGAATTATACGGAGCGGATAACAAGGAGCCACCCCTTTTGTGACAAAAAACCCTGTTTGCGTGTAGTCTGTTGACCCCTTAACACTGCGTGCTCATCCTACCTGTGATGTCATTAGTCACTTTTAAATGGACAGGTGACAGGCTCTCCTACCGGTGAATAAAACAAAGATGAATTATAGAACTGTTTTTTCCGATCAATGAAAATGTTGTAATTAATGTTGTAGTATTGTACTGGAACTAATTCAATGGGTTCAATTAACTAAACCATTTCTAATAGGATTCTGGTACAGGTGACACAACACCCTATAGGATTGTGAGAATCCTACAGGATCCAATAGGATTAGTTTTTATTTCAAAGGATTCTGTTAGAGGTGACACAAAATCATATCGGATTGTGAGAATCCTATAGGATTCTATTCGAAAAATCAGTAATCCTCTAGGATTTTATGACTAGGGTACATCAGAGTGTAGAGATCTCATGGTGAGACGCCACATTTTTCTTTTGGTTCATCCTTTGGAAGGGTGTTCTCAGATATGAAAGTACATTATTCAAACATCTCTCTCCAGCTGTGCTTCTGTCACTCTATCCTTCTTCCACTTCTCCCTCATCCTCTTTCTCTCTCTCTCTCTCTTTACCACACTCTTCTAGCACTGTTGCTCTCTCTCTCTTTCTCTCTCTCTCTCTCTCTCTCTCCTCTCCACAAAGCCTAACTGCACATCAAAGATGCAAGGAGAGGTTCTAACAGCTCAGTAGTGAGGGGAGAGCAGTGAAGAGACCCAGCGTATTCCACATCATCGACTGAGGTACACTCACCTTAAGCCAATTCTTGTGGGAAGCTGTTATAGACCACCAAGTGCTAACAGTAGGTATCTGGATAGTATGTGGGAAATGCTTGTTAATGTATGTGATATCAACATAGAAGTATATTTTCTGGGTGATTTACTGGCTCTCATCAAGCTGCCCACTCAATGAAAACTTCACACTGTAACCAGTGCCAGACAACCTACCGGGGTATTTAAAAACAGCAAATGAATGAAATCATCAACATGTATTGATCACAAATTTACCAATGTTGCCGAAATTTACTTTAAAGCAGTATCCAATTCCATAGGATGTAGTGATGACAATAAAGTAGCCATATCTGAAACCAAAGTTTTAAATGCTGGGCCAAATACGGTGTATAAGAGGTCATACAATATGTTTTGTAGTGATTCATATGTTGATGATGTAAAGAATATTTGCTGGTCTCTTTTGTATAATGAGGAGAAACCAGGCACTGCACATGACACATTTATGAAATTGTCACACCCTGATCTGTTTCACCTGTCCTTGTGCTTGTCTCCACCCCCTCCAGGTGTCACCCATCTTCTCCATTATCCCCTATGAAAAAATACATGTGTTCTCTGTTTGTCTGTTGCCAGTTTGTCTTGTCTTATCAGGTCTTACCAGTGTTCTTTCCCGCCTTCCTGGTTCTCTAGTTCTGTTTCCTAATTTTTCCTGGTTCTGACCATTCTGCCGGCCCTGACCCCGAGCCTGCCTGCCATCCTGTACCTGTCTGACTCTGACCTGATTGCGAACCTCTGCCTGCCCTGACCCCGAGCCTGCCTGCCATCCTGTACCTGTCTGACTCTGACCAGATTACGAACTTCTGCCTGCCCTCGACCTGCCCTTTGCTCCGTGTTATAATACATGATTGAGAACTGTACCAACCGCCTCCCATGTCTGCATCTGGGTCATATCCTGAGTCATGATAGAAATGGATTATTCCAGTTACTAATAAGCACGCACCCATTAAGAAAATGACTGTAAAAACAGTTAAATCCCCTTGGATTGATGAGGAATTGAAAAATGGAATGGTTGAGAGGGATGAGGCAAAAGGTATTACAAATAAGTCTGGCAGCCCAACTGACTGGCAGATGTACTGCAAATCAAGAAATCATGTGACTAAACTAAATAGAAAGAAAAATAAACTATACTATGAAACAAAAATAAATGATATAAAGAATGACAGTAAAAATCCTTAAGTGTCTGTTTTAAATTCAATTTTGTGAAAAAAGGCAAACTCGGCTCCATCATTCATTGAATCAGATGGCTCATTCATCACAAAACGCAGTGATATTGCCAATGTCATGACGTTGGCTTGATGGGGGAGGTTTATGACCCCCATAAATACCCCCTCCCCCCTCCCCGTTTCTCTCTCTCTACTCTAAAGAGTTGACTCTTGAAAAAGCCCTTTGTTAACGTAGAGATTCTTGGAACATCAAAAGGTGGGAAACTGAACCATATTTCGGTAATCCAATCAGTTGAAAATATGCGTTGGTACTTAATGAATATGATGTCAGATCAGTTGGCGTCTGAGACATTATTACTGATGACAGGACGACATAAACTGTATCTTGGAAAGTCGACACATTCTAGTTATAAAATTCACATGGAATTGTTGTGCAATTTAAATGTTTAAATATGAAACTATTTGTGAAATGTAATTTAGCTTCATAAATGAGAGAACGGTTTATCATAGAGAAACTCTGCTCACTCAGAGGCCCCACCCAAGTGAACAGACATGGGTTGTATAAACTATGAAACACGCCCTTCCTTTCACCACTATATAAACCTGTTGACGAAAATGTAACTTTCTGTTCCAAGGACGTGCGGACTGGCAGTCCCCATTTTGAAAGGACAAAGACCACCTACAGAACTAAGCCAACATCAGCAAGAACCTAACGAAATTGGCATAGAATTTCAATGTGAAGATGACGACCTACACGCCAGAAGGATGAATTTCGACTATACCAGCCAGAATATCGCATGAGCTTGAAGTATGGCAACTTGGTATGAACTTTGAACTTTTATTCACTAAAGAAGTGCTACCCCCTCCGCCCGCTAAACGTGGGCTAGGAGAGGACGGACAGAGTATCCATTCTACCACGCTCCAGTTCACCACTAGACAGTCTTCAGAGGACCAGAGATCCATGCTGGGACCACCCGATCTCCCATCTATGAACAATCTACCGAAGCACAGTTCAGAGTAAATATTTATTGCATTCTCCTTTTTCAAATGGGCAGTAATTTAGAATGGATAAGATGCAGTATTTACTATAGCATAGCATCTCCCTTTGTTACTCAGTCTTCCCGCTCTTTCACTCAAACCCAACCCCCCTCTCTTTGTGTAACCAGCTGTCATATCTGTTCAGTCCGCTAGGGACGTTTTCCTTTATGACATACTTTGTAATCAATGTTTGATACATTCTTTGTATATTTAATTCTGTGTGATTATTTAGGTATTTAGTAAATAAATAATTAAACCAAATGTTATATTGCTGATTCAACTTGATAGCCAGGGTTTGTGAAGATAACCAACCATTTACAACTTTCAGATGAGACTGAAATAAGGTGACGATTAAATTTTGACTGCTACTTATGTAGCAGAGTTTATTCGTAAGATAAGAGCTCTATAAACATTATTTCGTGGTGCCCCGACTTTCGAGTTAATAATCTACCTGATTATCTTAATCAGGTAATATTACTCACAGAGAAATTATTTTATAGAATAGCATGTCATATCACTTAATCCGGCATAGCCAAAGACACGACACCAACTACTTTAATGACTTTTTAATTGGCAAGATAAGCAAACTTAGGTATGACATGCCAGCAACAAACACTGACACTACACATCCAAATATATCTGACCAAATTCTGAAAGACTTCTGAATTCCGTAAAGTCAGTGTGGAAGAGTGAAGCAATGATTGTTGTCTATCAACAATGACAAGCCACCGGGGTCTAACAATCTGGATGGAAAATTACTGAGGATAATAGGGGGTGATATTGCCACTCCTATTTGCCACATGTTCAATTTAAGCCTACTAGAAAGTGTGTGCCCTCAGACCTGGAGGGAAGCTAAAGTTATTCCACTACCTAAGAATCGTAAAGCCTCCCTTCCTGGCTCAAATAGCCGACCAATCAAGCCTGTTACCAAACCTTAGTAAACTTTTGGATAAAATAGTGTTTGACAAGATACAATGCTATTTCACAGTAAACACATTGACAACAGACTTTCAGCATGCTTATAGGGAAGGACACTAAACAAGCATAGCACTTACACAAATGATTGATGATTGGCTGAGAGAAATTGATGATACAATGATTGTGGGGACCATCTTGTTAGACTTCAGTGGAGGTTTTGACATTGTCGTTCATTGTCTGCTGCTGTCAAAACATATGTGTTATGGCTTTACACCCACTGCTATAATGTGGATAAAGAGTTACTTGTCTAACAGAACACATAAGGTGTTCATTAATGGAAGCCTCTCAAACATAATCCAGGTAGAATCAGGAATTCCCCAGGGTAGCTGTTTTAGGCCCCTAACATTTTTCAATCTTTACCAACGACATGCTACTGGCTTTGAGAAAACGACTCAACTCTATGCACGTCAGCTACTACAGCTACTACAGCAACTGAAATGACGGCAACCTCTCTGAGCCACCTATACCGGATCCGGGATAATTGTCATCAGCAACGCTGAATAGCATAGCGCCACAGTCAAATAATATTACTAGAAAATATTCATATTCATGAAATCACACGTGCAATATTTCAAAACACAGCTTAGCCTTTTGTTACTCCACCTGTCGTCTCAGATTTTGAAATTATGCTTTACAGCGAAAGCAATACAAGCGTTTGTGTAAGTTTATCGATCGCTCGACAAAACAATAAGTACACTTAGCATCAGGTAACTTGGTCACGAAAATCAGAAAAGCAATCAAATTAATCGTTTACCTTTGATGATCTTCGGATGTTTTCACTCACGAGACTCCCAGTTAGACAACAAATGTTCCTTTTGTTCCATAAAGATATTTTGTACATCCAAATACCTCCGTTAGTTTGGTGCGTTATGCCAAGGAATCCACAGGAAAGAGCAGTCACGACAACGCAGACAAAAATTCCAAATTAAATCCATAATGTCCACAGAAACATGTTAGATGTTTTTTATAATCAATCCTCGGGGTGTTTTTCAAATATCTATTCGATAATATATCAACCGGGACAGTTGGCTTTTCACTAGGACCGGGAGTAACAATGGCCGCCTTTCTCTTTTGCGCACAATTCACTCTGAGAGCCCGCACCTATCCACTTGCGCAATGTGGTCGTTCACGCTCATTCTTCAAAATAAAAGCCTGAAACTATGTCTGAAGACTGTTGACACCTTGAGGAAGCGATAGGAAAATGAATCTGGTTGATTTCCCTTTAAATGGAGCATTGGGAGGCTATGGAACATGGAGTTTTCAAAATAGAAGCCACTTTCTGGTTTGATTTTTCTCAGGGTTTCGCCTGCAATATCAGTTCTGTTATACTCACAGACAATATTTTAACAGTTTTGTAAACTTTAGAGTGTTTTCTATCCTAATCTGTCAATTATATGCATATTCTATATGGATATAAATAGGCCGTTTACTTTGGGAACATTATTTTTCCAAACATAGTGCTTCAAGAGGTTAACCCTGGTTTGTAAACTGTCATGGTCATAACATATTCATACAACAGTAGCTAGAATTGGGAGAAGTCTGTCCTCTGCCTTCTTAACAACACTATCAACAAGGCAGGTCTTACAGGCCCTAGTTTTGTCACTCCTAGACTACTGTTCAGTAGTGTGGTCAGGTGCCACAAAGACTTGGCTCAGAACAGGGCAGCACGGCTGGCCCTTAAAAGTACACGGAGAGCTAACATTAATGACATGCATGTCAATCTCTCATGGTTCAAAGTGGACGAGAGATTGACTTAATCACTACTTGTTTTTGTAAGAGGTTTTGACAAGCTGAATGTACCGAGCTGTGTGTTTAAAATACTTGCACACAGCTCGGACACACATGCATACCCCCCCAAGACATGCCACTAGAGGTCTCTTCACATTCCCCACATCAAGAACAGATTATGGGATGCACACTACTACATGCAACTCTATTCCACATCAGGTAACTGATGCAAGCAGTAAAATCAGATTAAAAAACAGGTAAAAATACACCTTATGGAACAACGGGGACTGTGAAGAGACACACAAAAAGGTACAGACACATGCATATGCATACATTGTGTTATTGTTGTATGGTGGTATTAAACATGTTGTATTGTAGATATATAGTGGTGTAACAATTGTATATGATTTACTGTTGTATCTTTTGTTTTATACGTAATGTAAGTGCTTTAATATGTTTGGACCCCAGGAAGAGTAGCTGCTGTGTCATGCCCTGACCTTAGTTATCTTTGTTTTCTTTATTATTTTGGTTGGGTCAGGGTGTGAAGAGGGTGGTATGAGTGTTTTTTCTTGTCTAGGATTTTTTGTATATCTATGGTTTAATTTGTCTAGGTAAATGTAGGTCTATGGGGGCCTGAATTGGTTCCCAATCAAAGGCAGCTGTTTATCGTTGTCTCTGATTGGGGATCCTATTTAGGTTGCCATTTTCCATTTTGGTTTTGTGGGTTATTGTCTATGTGTAGTTGCCTGTCAGCACTCGGTTTATATAGCTTTGCGTTCGTTTCGTTGTTTTGTTTAGTTCTGTTCAATGTTCTCTCTTTAATTTAAGAGTTATGTTCGCTTACCCCGCTGTGCCTTGGTTGCCTCGTTATGACGAACGTGACATGATGCCTTGGCAAAAGCTAATGGAGATCCCTAATAAATACAAATACATCTGAAAGAAGTTTAATTAAATAATCTCCAGGACTTTAAAACACTTGGTATCCTATAAAAGGGTTGGGTATTATCTTTTTAATTATCTTTTATATATCTATATCTGACACTGTAAACAGGCAGAACAGACCTATGTTGAAAACATACTGACAATTAGTAGAACTGCTGGGCCGGTGAAACTTTACCATTTAAGGTATAAAGGATTAATAAAGAGGTTCATAAGTAGTCTAGAAATTGTTCATTGTTCATTTATAGATTGTTTATAAATCTAAAGTAAAAACATTGGTCTACATTTTTCATTTTATTTCCGTCAGATATGGATTAAAATAGTAATAGTACATCCAACGAAAACCACAACAACAACAACATTTAGCTATGTCATATGGCTACAATAGTGAAGCTTCCAAGTGACACACATAAACTATAAAGGGGTTACTGTTGATTTGACAGTAGCTTACAGGCAGCTCGTTGGCAAGTAAAATTCTGTATTTCATATTACAGTAGCTACACCTACTGAAATATAAATACGGTATCAAAGCAAGTACTACGTAATAACACAGTACAATACTGTAAAATTTACTGTATTATACGGTAAAAACAAAAATGCTAACGTTATCTGAATCAATGAATGAATTAAATTTGTTTAGGGGGAAGGGGTTGTATTTTACTGTAATTACAAGAGATTGGTGCAAGCAAGTTGGCTACTAGGTAAAGGGTTTACAAACATTACAACATATGAAAAAATATTTGATGCTTTATATCACTTGTACTACTAGAGGCCTTAACAAAGGCTTCCAAACTGGCAGCGACTACAGGGATTAACAGAACACAACTTGCAGACTTGTTTACGTGCTGTTGTGCATTTTGTTGCTAACTTTACTTTGCTACCTGACAACTTTTTAACTTTCTAATTACGTTTTTGTTTTTCACTCACTCTACTTCTTTTCATTCAACTTTTTCACTCCCGACGCTTTATCTGGACATGGTTCGTAAGGACCTCCACCAGCCGAAGGTAAGTAGTAACATTAACATAATGCCTTCTAATTGCAGTCGCTGTACTCATAATATACAGTAGAACAATCGCCTTACAGCGACGATAGCTGTGCTGCAAGCCCAGCTTCTGACGCAATCGTTAGGCAAGGGTCATTTCAGTGTAGGAAAGAATGAAACAGCGTCTGTACCACCAGTAAGTACAGATAGCAGTATAAACCCCCTCGCACTGTCCCCGCAGCCGGACAACTTTCTCATGGCTTCTGGAGGGAAATGCTGTAGGAACGCTCAATCGGTGTTGCTCATTCAGCCGACAGAAACTTTCAACCAGTTCTCCCCATTAATAACTTTGGAAGTTCAGTAAATGGTGACTTCTGACTTGATCTTATAGATACTTTGGATTAAATTTGAGTTTATTCTATTAGATTCCTCGATATATAACGAATACGTAGTTTACGTGATGTCGAATGTGCAAGCAACAGATATTTCTGTTGAGTTATGGCAATCAACTTGTATTAATGATTTGATCAAATGGAACCTACAAGTAGTCTTTGCTAGACAGAGAGACTAATACAGAAAGAGCGAGAGGAAGGAAGTGAGAAAGAAAGTGACAGAGGGAGAGAGAGGTGGGAAGAGAGTGAAAGACAGAGGGAGAAACAGAAAGAGAAAGACAGCAGTGCAAATTGACTTCGAATTTCATGTGTCTTGTTTGTCTCATGTCGTCAATGTGAGTGAATTTCTGTCCATCGTCCGTCATCTGTTTTGCCTGTTTTCCCCACCCTTGATTTCACTGCTTGGCCAGCTCCCCACCTCAAGAAGGTAGGTATTTTACTACATTGCATCTTGTTGTGAATTGTATGTTATTATAAATAACCTTAAGCAGCGAGTCGGAGTCAGAGGCCGAGCCTTCTCCGGTCTCTACTCCTCCCATTACGGGGTCTGAGATGCCGAAGCCTCCCACCATTAGCTCTAACAAATTGAAAACCCTAGTCATTGGCAACTCCATTACCCGTAGTATTAGATTTAAAACAAATCATCCAGCGATCATACACTGTTTACCAGGGGGCAGGGCTACCGACGTTAAGGCTAATCTAAAGATGGTGCTGGCTAAATCTAAAACTGGCGAGTGTAGATAGTATAGGGATTGTTTGTTATCCACGTCGGCACCAACGATGTTAGGATGAAACAGTCAGAGGTCACCAAGCGCAACATAGCTTCAGCGTGTAAATAAGCTAGAAAGATGTGTCGGCATCGAATAATTGTCTCTGGCCCCCTCCCAGTTAGGGGAAGTGATGAGCTCTACAGCAGAGTCTCACAACTCAATTGCTGGTTGAAAACTGTTTTCTGCCCCCCCAAAGATAGCTTTTGCAGATAATTGGCCCTCTTTCTAGGACTCACCCACAAACAGGACCAAGCCTGGCCTGTTGAGGAGTGAAGGACTCCATCCTAGCTGGAGGGGTGCTCTCATCTTATCTACGAACATAGACAGGGCTCTAACTCCCTTCGCTCCACAATGAGTTAGGGTGCAGGCCAGGCAGCAGGCTGTTAACTTCTTGAACCTATGGGGGCGCTGTGTCATTATTGGATAAAAAGACGTGCCCGTATTAAGCGCAATATTTTGTCACGAAAAGATGCTCGACTATGCATGGAATTGACAGCCTTGGAAAGACAAAACTCTGACGTCTCCAAAACTGCAAAGATATTATCTGTGAGTGCCCCAGAACTAATGCAACAGGCGAAACCAAGATGAAGTTTCATACAGGAAATGCCCCAGATTCTGAAGGTGCTGTGTTCCAATGTCTCCTTATATGGCTGTGAATGCGCCAGGAATGAGCCCGCGCTTTCTGTCTATTCCCGAGGTGTCTGCAGCATTGTGACGTGTTTGTAGGCATATCATTGGAAGATTGACCATAAGAGACTACATTTACCTGGTGTCCCGCCCGGTGTCCTGTGTGCGTAATCTGTAAGTCCATGCGCGTTCCATTTCTTCAGAAGAGAAAGTAAAAATCCATCGTGGCAGTTATCGGCGATAGATATGTGAAAAACACCTTGAGGATTGATTCTAAACATCGGTTTGCCATGTTTCTGTCGATATTATGGAGTTAATTTGGAAAAAAGTTTGCGTTTTAATGACTTATTATTAATTTTTTTCCCTTACCGAAACGTGATGAACAAAACGGAGCGATTAGTCGACACAAATAATATTTTTTGTAAAAACGGAACATTTGCTATCTAACAGAGTCTCCTCATCGAAAACATCTGAAGTTCTTCAAAGGTAAATGATTTCATTTGAATGCTTTTATGGTTTTTGTGGAAAATGTTGCATGCTGAATGCTAACGCTAAATGGTACGTTAGCCATCAATACTGTTACACAAATGCTTGTTTTGCAATGGTTGAAAAGCATATTTTGAAAATCTGAGATGACAGTGTTGTTAACAAAAGGCTAAGCTTGAGAGCAAATAGATTAATTTAATTTCATTTGCGATTTTCATGAATAGTTAACGTTGTGTTATGCTAATGAGCTTGCGGATAGATTTACACAATCCTGGATACAGGGTTTTTTTCATAGCTAAACGTGACGCAGAAAACGGAGCGATTTGTCCTAAACAAATAATCTTTCAGGAAAAACTGAACATTTGCTATCTGAGAGTCTCCTCATTGAAAACATCTGAAGTTCTTCAAAGGTAAATGATTTTATTTGAATGCTTTTCTGTTTTTTTGTGTAAATGTTGCCTGCTGAATGCTAACGCTAAATGCTACGCTAAATGCTACGTTAGCTATCAATACTGTTACACAAATGCTTGTTTTGCAATGGTTGAGAAGCATATTTTGAAAATCTGAGATGACAGTGTTGTTAACAAAAGGCTAAGCTTGAGAGCAAATAGATTCATTTCATTTAATTTGCGATTTTCATGAATAGTTAACGTTGCGTTATGGTAATGAGCTTGAGGCTGTAGTCACGATACCGGATCCGGGATGGCTCGACACAAGAAGTTAACCAGCCTGCCAGCTTAGTGAAGTCTGCCACTAGCACAGTCAGTGTAGTCAGCTCAGCTATCCCCCATTGAGACCGTGTCTGTGCCTCAACCTAGGTTGGGTAAAACTAAACATGGCGGTGTTCGCTTTAGCAACCATTCCTGCCATTATTGAAAGAGATTGTGATACCTCACATCTCAAAATAGGGCTACTTAATGTTAGATCCCTCACTTCCAAGGCAGTTATAGTCAATTAACTAATCACTGATCATAATCTTGATGTGATTGGCCTGACTGAAACATGGCTTAAGCCTGATGAATTTACTGTGGTAAATGAGGCCTGACCTCCTGGTTACACTAGTGACCATATCCCCCGCGCATCCCGCAAAGGTGGAGGTGTTGCTAACATTTATGACAGCAAATTTCAATTTACAAAAAAAATCTCTGAAGTTTTCGTCTTTTCAGCTTCTAGTCATGAAATCTATGCAGCCTCCTCAATCAATTTTTATAGCTACTGTTTACAGGCCTCCTGGGCCATATACAGCGTTCCTCACTGAGTTCCCTGAATTCCTATCGGATCTTGTAGTCATGGCAGATAATATTCAAATTTTGGGTGATTTCAATATTCACATGGAAAAGTCCACAGGCCCACTCCAAAAGGCTTTCGGAGCCATCATTGACTCAGTGGGTTTGGTCCAACATGTCTCCGCACCTACTCACGGCCACAGTCATACTCTGGACCTAGTTTTGTCCCGTGGAATAAATGTTGTGGATCTTAATGTTTTTCCTCATAATCCTGGACTATCGGACCATCATTTTATTACGTTTGCAACCGCAACAAATAATCTGCTCAGACCCCAACCAAGGAACATCAAAAGTCGTGCTATAAATTCTCAGACAACCCAAAGATTCCTAGATGCCCTTCCAGACTCCCTCTGCCTACCCAAGGACGTCTGTAAGGGTTTTCCTCCTCCTCTTCGTTTGAGGAGGAGAAGCGAGAAGGATCAGAGGACCATTGCGCAGCGTGGTAAGTGTCCATGGTTGTTTATTTAAAAAAAAAAAAAATAACACAAGAACTAGGGTCAGAACGTGACAACGTCAGAGTACAAAAATCAGTTAACCACCTAACTGAGGAACTCAATTTAACCTTGCGCAATACCCTAGATGCAGTCGCATCCCTAAAAACCAAAAACATTTCTCATTGGAAACTAGCTCCCTGTTATACAGAAAATACCCGAGCTCTGAAGCAAGCTTCCAGAAAATTGAACGGAAATGGCGCCACACCAAACTGGAAGTCTTCCGACTAGCTTTGGAAAGACAGTACAGTGCAGAATCGAAGAGCCCTCACTGCTGCTCGATCACCCTATTTTTCCAACTTAATTGAGGAAAATAAGAACTATCCAAAATGTATTTTTGATACTGTCACAAAGCTAACTAAAAAGCAGCATTCTCCAAGAGAGGATGGCTTTCACTTCATCAGTAATAAATGCATGAACTTCTTTGAGGAAAAGGTCATGATCATTAGAAAGCAAATTACGGACTCCTCTTTAAATCTGCGTATTCCTTCAAAGCTCAGTTGTCCTGAGTCTGCACAACTCTGCCAGGACCTAGGATTAAGGGAGACACTGTACTGTACTATATCTCTTGACACAATGATGAAAATAAGCATGGCCTCCAAACCTTCAAGCTGCATACTGGACCCTATTCCAACTAAACTACTGAAAGAGCTGCTTCCTGTGCTTGGCCCTCCTATGTTGAACATAATAAACGGCTCTCTATCTACCGGATGTTTACCAAACTCACTAAAAGTGGAAGTAACAAAGCCTCTCTTGAAAAAGCCAAACCTTGACCCAGAAAATATAAAAAACTATCGGCCTATATCGAATCGCCCATTCCTCTCAAAAATGTTAGAAAAAGCTGTTGCGTGCCTTCCTGAAGACAAACAATGTATACGTATGTACGTGTATGGTTTTAGACCCCATCATAGCACCAATACTGCACTTGTGAAGGTGGTAAATGACCTTTTAATGGCGTCAGACCGAGGCTCTGCATCTGTCCTTGTGCTCCTAGACCATAGTGCTGCTTTTGATACCATCGATCAGCACATTCCTTTGGAGAGATTGAAAACCCAAATTGGTCTACACGGACAAGTTATGGCCTTGTTTAGGCCATGGCAGAGATCTTTGCAGGCTATACTCGACCTTGTCTCAGGATGGTAAGTTGGTGGTTGAAGATATTCCTCTAGTGGTGTGGGGGCTGTGCTTTGGAAAAGTGGGTGGGGTTATATCCTGCCTGTTTGGCCCTGTCCGGGGGTATCGTCGGACGGGGCCACAGTGTCTCCTGACCCCTCCTGTCTCAGCCTCCAGTATTTATGCTGCAGTAGTTTGTGTCGGGGGGCTAGGGTCAGTCTGTTATATCTGAAGTATTTCTCCTGTCTTATCCGGTGTCCTGTGTGAAATTAGGTATGCTCTCTCCAATTCTTTCTTTCTCTCTCTCGGAGGACCTGAGCAGTAGTACCATCCCTCAGGAATACCTGGCCTGATGACTCCTTGCTGTCCCCAATCCACCTGGCCGTGCTGCTACTCCAGTTTCAACTGTTCTGCCTGCGGATATGGAACCCTGACCTGTTCTCCGGACGTGCTACCTGTCCCAGACCTGCCTGGATTTGATTTGACGTATTGGACATGGCAAAATGCTGAACCATTTAAAGTTTCAGACTTGCTGCCACTCCAATCTGTCCGTTAAACTTTTTTAATGAGCCAGAACCAACAATACCATGCACCCACTATTGGTCAAAATGATGTCCCATGGAAACAATTGTCTCTCAACAATTAATTGTGGATAATACCTGAATGTAGCTCTTGGACCTGCACTATTATTCCTCCATTACCTAAATGTCAGCCATTATACAGCTATTTGAGTCCCACATACTATACAAATAGTATTGTAATCATTACATTTTCACTGGCTTGTGTGGTATTCTCATTATCTTTACATGGAAGGAGACACAATGTATGAAAGCGAAACAAGGAAAGCTACAGAAGTATCATATCCTTCAGTTGTGTGCCCAAAGGCTTGCATAATTTTCCATAGTTCAATAATTTATCTCCTTTCGTACCAGGCGATTCTGCCAACTTCATACATTTTGATACTATGAGAGAGACATTATACTATTTTGCCTTGCCTGGTGCTATCCATTCTCCATCTGTCTCTGTATTTGTGTGAGATGAAAAATGATTTCATATTCCACTATCTGAATTTATACACTGTATGTGCAGGTAGCCTAGTGGTTAGAGCATTGGGCCAGTTACCGAAAGCTTGCTGGATAGAGTCCCCGAGCTGACAAAGAAAAAAATCTGTTGTTCTGAGCAAGGTGGTTAGCCAACTGTTCTCCAGGTGCCGTGGATGTTGATTAAGTCAGCCCCTTGCACCTCTCTGATTCAGGTTAAATGTGGGTTAAATGTGGAAGTTGTACAACTGACTAGGTATCCTCCTTTCCCTTTATGTGTCATTTATAAAGGGGAGAGAGAGAGAGAGAGAGAGAGAGAGAGAGAGAGAGAAAGAGAAGGGGAGACGGAGAGAGATAAAGAGAGGGAGAGATGTGGGGTAAGTATGAAGAATGAAAACATATATCCTCCCCTGGGTATATATGCTCTTCTCTTCTCCTTCTATTGAGTAATACAACTCCTACTGTCCTGGAAAGTATTTCTCAAGACATTATATATTATTTATTTATTTTCTGCAGTTAAAATCCAGAAAGAAATGCTTTTCCTACTTCAAAGCAAAGGTTGAGAAGTGGAACACTTTCTAACATATTTCCAAATTCTCTTCAACAGAACACAATGATTCATTCTATAAAAAACAGAGGGTGAGCCACTATGGTTTTAAATGTTAACAGCCATAAAAATGGGAGTATCAGAATGTTTGAATGATCCAAAATAGCAAGTGATTTCAACCTTATTAATTCAACGCATTACCATTTCTTTCCATGAGCAAAAAGGAGGAATTCTGAAGCAATGCAGTTGAACATGCTCATCAGATCTTTTTTTTTTTTTGGGGGGGGGGGGGGTGTTCACCTCTCCAACTAAATGAAGACAGACGCTTTCATTTATTTGCATAATTTATTTCCTATGTTAATTTGTTATTCATAGGATACAGAGAATTGGCAGGCGTGTTTCCTTCTCTGTCTTCTGCATATATACAGTAAGCACTTACAGCTCAAGTGCTTAGGATGCATTTGAAGTTCTTGATTGAATGACACAGTTTGTTTTGGCTCTGTGTCAGTGGAAAGACTGCCCCATATGCCGTAAAACATTTGCTCCGGGATGAAAGTAGTTTCCCTATTTGCACTCTCAGTCTCTAAGTAAAGGCACAAACAAGGGAAAGGTCTAAGCATTTTCTTTCAAGTAACGTGTCATTTCTAAAGGTCGAATGAGAAAGAAAGAGGTCCCAATTTGCCCAGGGGTTAAAATGAAGACAACATCCCTCTCACCTAATAATTATAATGTTGGGACAGAGATGATTGTCATGAACCAACACATGACACAGGTACAGTGGCTTACCAAGTGTCTTGATGACACCCTGTAATTCCAGGGGTTGGAAGCAGGGAAATGATACCTTTTTGCTGCAGATCATATTATTTGACTGGAGATCTGTGAGATCTCAGACTAGCACCACCATTGCCTACCTCCCAGTGCTTCTGAGTGACAGGCCTAACTGCTAAGTCGTGGGTCACTCTTGGTTTTGTTTACATAAAACAAACTAGCTGAAGCAATTGGTCTTTAGGAAGGTAAAGCACAACATTAGATGTAACATTACCCCATCACATGGATGATTATAACTATTCAAATGTGTTCTCATCTTGGATTTGAAACCGCAATAAATATACGCTATTTGAAATGAAAATTGATTTCTATACTTCCACTTAACCCTAAAAGCGCCTACTGGGGTAATTTTGGGTAATGATTGCAAAGTGACAATGTCTGTCAAGCAGTAACACTTTTTATTTATTAACCTTTTGTAACACAAGTAAATGGTTTTAAATCCCCAAAATAAGGATATTATCTAAAAATTGAACACATTTATTGTCAAAGTTTGTTTAAAAATAGACACTTTTTAATGTTTTAAACAGTTATTTTGTGTTATGAAAATTGTTCTGTTGTTTATTCAAAGTGTCGTGTTTCTGTGATACTCAGGGGCTGATAAATTGGCAAATGAGCTAATCTGGCATACCGGTACGACCTAAGATAGCCCCCGATATGGGTGATATTGGCGATATGGGCGGCGGTGCCATCAGACTTTTAGCTCTAACTTTGGAATGCTATGGGCCATCAACTCCGTTCCAAATGCATCTGAAACATTAGACTCTCAAGATGGTATATGTTTTTCATGTAATTATTTTTGAGTTATGGTGGCTGCCACATTCTCAGGGGTCAAATCTGGTGTGACTCCATGTCTGTATCTTTTCAGGGTACATACATCCAACTCTGTGCCGAATTTGGTGCTGTTATCACAAAATGAACTATTGAGTCAACATTTTCACCTTAGCACCACTAGTATACAAAAGAGAGATTATTCCTCACAGAAATCATGGTCAATTTTGTTTTTATGTTGTTTACTAGTTCCTTGACAACATCTTAAAAGTTCAGAAGTATGGGGGCCTCCTGGGTGGCGCAGTGGTCTGGGGCCTCCCGGGTGGCGCAGTGGTCTGGGGCCTCCTGGGTGGCGCAGTGGTCTGGGGCCTCCCGGGTGGCGCAGTGGTCTAGGGCACTGCATCACAGAGAGGTCCATGGGGCGACGCACTATTGGCCTAGCGTCGTCCGGGTTAGTGAGGGTTTGGCCGGTAGGGATATCCTTGTCTCATCGTGCACTAGCGACTCCTGTGGAGTGCCGGGTGCAGTGCACGCTAACCAGCTCGCCAGGTGCACGGTGTTTCCTCCGACACATTGGTGCGGCTGGCTTCCGGGTTGGATGCGCACTGTGTTAAGAAGCAGTGCAGCCTGGTTGGGTTGTGTTTCATAGGACACATGGCTTGCGACCTTCGTCTCCCCCGAACCCATAAGGGAGTTGTAGCAATGAGACAAGATAGTAACTACTAACAATTGGATACTACAAAAATGGGTTCAGAAGTATAAAAACGAGTTCAGAAGTATAAAAAAAAACCTTGGGGTCAAAATGTACCCCTGTTGGTGCTTTTAGGGTTAAAAACAATCAAATAGACTCAAGCACACACACACACACACACACACACACACACACACACACACACACACACACACACACACACACACACACACACACACACACACACACGCTACCTTCATCAAATAAAGCCAAGTCTCCATGGAAACTAGAGCAGACTGTTCGGCAGTGGAGAGCCTTGATAAGTTAATCACTTGATAAGTACTGCAGACTGCGCTCTGGTCAGGCAAAATACCCCAATGCTCAATCTGATATTAATATAAAGGAGTCTGGATTGGTGAAATATATGGATCCTTTTCCATTTACTCCCCCAAGTTATAAAGGCTGACATCTGGACAGCTCTCTGATACAGTCTGGTTAGGGTTAATAAAACTGTTGTGGTCAAGTATATATCTAATACACATGACAGGGCCTCATAATTCCCCCGGATTGATTACATATTAAATCCATGTTCTCTTAGAAGTCAAATGTCATAACATAGTAAACATAGTCATAACATAGTAAACCATTATAATAAAAAGCTAACTGTTTTTGTTGGACGTTTCTCATTGAGCAAATGTGAGGTGGCAAAACCCATGTTCCAGTCAGCCAACCTTTAGGAAGGAAAACAATGATCTTTTGACGATACCTATTGGTCTGATTTGGAAGCACTAATGCATCATTAAGGGATTCATTATGAGGTGATCATTTAAATAACTTTTGCCGATCAAGTAATTTTGAAAGATGTATTATTGTTAAGGCTGTGTAAGGGAGGCGAAGTCAGGTGCAGGAGAGCAGAGTAGAGTAAACAGGCTCACTTTTATTCCGTTCAACAATAGGCACAAAAAATGACAGAAGTGCTCAAAAACACGGAACATAACCTATAAAAGTATTGCGCGTGAACATACACCGCTAACAATGAACAATTGCACACAAAGACATGAAGGGGAACAGAGGACTAAATACATGTAGATTGATTGGGGAATGAAAACCAGGTGTGTATGGAACAAGACAAAACAAATGGACATATGAAAAATGGAGCGGCGATGGCTAGAAAGCCGGTGACGTCGATCGCCGAACGCCGCCCGAACAAGGAGAGGAGCCGACTTCGGTGGAAGTCGTGACAATTATGTTGGTACCAATACTGTATGAAGAATAAAATATTGTGCTGGCAAGATTTAAAAAATGGTCAGGATGCACAGTCCTAGGATTGCAAAACTGCAATTGTAAAAAGGAAAGTTTAGGACAGCAGCTCAATTCCAATCAAAAGCTTATTGCTGATGCTTTTCCTTCAGTTTACTGCAAAATGTTGATATAGAAAAGTTTGCATGAGAGACACAATTTCAAAAGTTTATGGTCAAGCAAGAACAATTCAAATCCATACTAACTTTCAGTTCACACTAGCCTCAATTTACACTAAAAACTCCCTAAAGTCAACCATATGATGCAACAATGTACGGTAAAAAAATAATAAAGCACGCTGATGGGTACACTGGTCTCGTGTTGTTTCAGTTCAACTCCACATAGACCATGTGGGCTGTAGCTGTGTTTCACAAGGAAGCACATATACCAGAGTGACTTCCTTCCCTAGGCAGTATAGCGAATGCTAACTTAGCCATCCGCTACAGTCCCTCACCCCCCTGAGGAAAACTGCAGCTCTTTCTGTGAGTATGAAGTAAACACTTTCTGTACTACCGCTTGGGAAGAGGGACAGCTGCTTCCCTACGTTTCTCTGGGAAATTCCTATATATGAAATATTTCACGACAATATATTATTATGTTACATTACAGTGTCAGTTATCTATAGCCACTGAGCATACATAACATTAAGAACGCCTGCTCTTTCGATGACATAGACTGACCATGTGAATCCAGGTGAAATCTATGATCCCTTATTTATGTCACTTGTTAAATCCACTTCCGTGTAAATGAAGGAGAGGAGACAGGTTAAAGAAGGTTTTTTAAGCCTGAGACATGGATTGTGTATGTGTGCCATTCAGAGGGTGAATGGACAAGACAAAAGGTGTAAGTGCCTTTGAATGGGTTACGGTAGTAGGTGCCAGGCGCACTGGTTTGAGTGTGTCAAGAACTGCAACGCTGCTTGGGTTCTCACGCTTAACAGTTTCCTGTGTGTATCAAGAATGGTCCACCACCCAAAGGACATCCAGCCAACTTGACACAACTATGGGAAGCATTGGAGTTACAGTAACATGGGCCAGCAACCCTGTGGAATGCTGTCGACACGTTGTAGAGTCCATGCCCCAATGAATTGATGCTGTTCTGAGGGCAAAAGGGGGTGCCACGCAATATTTGGAATGTGTTCCTTGTTATTTGTTCCTTGTTATTTGGAATGTGTTCACAAGGTGTTCCTTGTGAATGTGTGCCAGAGGGCAAGACAAAATATGTAGGTGCATTTGAACAGAGTATGGTAGGAGATGCCTGGCGCACGAGTTTATGTCAAGAACTGCAATGCTGTTGGGTTTTTCATGCTCAACAGTTTCCTGTGTGCATCAAGAATGGTCCACCACCCAAAGGACAGGCAGCAGAGCTTAGTCAAACATTCAATTCCCATAGAATAATTTGAATGCTAAAGTATGAGGTTGGGTGAAGCTGACAGCAGAAACTTAATTAGTTACGGCTTGTGTGAAGGTTGAGGTGAGTTTGTACGATAAATATCATATTTCTCAAAGCACTGTATTGATTTCAAATAGCACTTAAACACACTTAACCTCAGTGTGTGTGTGTGTGTGTGTGTGTGTGTGTGTGTGGGTGGACCGGAAGTCCCCACAAGAATAGCAAACAAACAGAAAATTGACCAACCGGGGACATTTTGTTGTCTCCACAAGGTCAAATTCTATTTCAAGGGCGTTTAGGGTTAAGGTTAGTATTAGTGTTAGGGTTAGGATTAGGTTTAGGGTTAGGATTAAGGTTAGGGAAAGTAGGATTTTGAATTGGACCTAATTGTGTGTCTTCACAAGGTTAGCTGTACAAGACTCTGTGTGTGTGTGTGTGTGTGTGTGTGTGTGTGTGTGTGTGTGTGTGTGTGTGTGTGTGTGTGTGTGTGTGTGTGTGTGTGTGCGCATTCAGTCTACGTTTGTGTATGTAAAATATCTACAGTATATGTGCAGGTGGGGCGGCAATATACATTTACATTTAAGTCATTTAGCAGACGCTCTTATCCAGAGTGACTTACAAATTGGTGCATTCACCTTATGACATCCAGTGGAACAGCCACTTTACAATAGTGCATCTAAATCTTTTAAGGGGGGTGAGAAGGATTACTTTATCCTATCCTAGGTATTCCTTAAAGAGGTGGGGTTTCAGGTGTCTCCGGAAGGTGGTGATTGACTCCGCTGTCCTGGCGTCGTGAGGGAGTTTGTTCCACCATTGGGGGGCCAGAGCAGCGAACAGTTTTGACTGGGCTGAGCGGGAACTGTACTTCCTCAGTGGTAGGGAGGCGAGCAGGCCAGAGGTGGATGAACGCAGTGCCCTTGTTTGGGTGTAGGGCCTGATCAGAGCCTGGAGGTACTGAGGTGCCGTTCCCCTCACAGCTCCGTAGGCAAGCACCATGGTCTTGTAGCGGATGCGAGCTTCAACTGGAAGCCAGTGGAGAGAGCAGAGGAGCGGGGTGACGTGAGAGAACTTGGGAAGGTTGAACACCAGACGGGCTGCGGCGTTCTGGATGAGTTGTAGGGGTTTAATGGCACAGGTAGGGAGCCCAGCCAACAGCGAGTTGCAGTAATCCAGACGGGAGATGACACGTGCCTGGATTAGGACCTGCACCGCTTCCTGTGTGAGGCAGGGTCGTACTCTGCGGATGTTGTAGAGCATGAACCTACAGGAACGGGCCACCGCCTTGATGTTAGTTGAGAACGACAGGGTGTTGTCCAGGATCACGCCAAGGTTCTTAGCGGAGGACACAATGGAGTTGTCAACCGTGATGGCGAGATCATGGAACGGGCAGTCCTTCCCCGGGAGGAAGAGCAGCTCCGTCTTGCCGAGGTTCAGCTTGAGGTGGTGATCCGTCATCCACACTGATATGTCTGCCAGACATGCAGAGATGCGATTCGCCACCTGATCATCAGAAGGGGGAAAGGAGAAGATTAATTGTGTGTCTGCATAGCAATGATAGGAGAGACCATGTGAGGTTATGACAGAGCCAAGTGACTTGGTGTATAGCGAGAATAGGAGAGGGCCTAGAACAGAGGCCTGGGGGACACCAGTGGTGAGAGCACGTGGTGAGGAGACAGATTCTCGCCACGCCACCTGGTAGGAGCGACCTGTCAGGTAGGACGCAATCCAAGCGTGGGCCGCGCCGGAGATGCCCAACTCGGAGAGGGTGGAGAGGAGGATCTGATGGTTCACAGTATCGAAGGCAGCCGATAGGTCTAGAAGGATGAGAGCAGAGGAGAGAGAGTTAGCTTTAGCAGTGCGGAGCGCCTCCGTGATACAGAGAAGAGCAGTCTCAGTTGAATGACTAGTCTTGAAACCTGACTGATTTGGATCAAGAAGGTCATTCTGAGAGAGATAGCGGGAGAGCTGGCCAAGGACGGCACGTTCAAGAGTTTTGGAGAGAAAAGAAAGAAGGGATACTGGTCTGTAGTTGTTGACATCGGAGGGATCGAGTGTAGGTTTTTTCAGAAGGGGTGCAACTCTCGCTCTCTTGAAGACAGAAGGGACGTAGCCAGCGGTCAGGGATGAGTTGATGAGCGAGGTGAGGTAAGGGAGAAGGTCTCCGGAAATGGTCTGGAGAAGAGAGGAGGGAATAGGGTCAAGCGGGCAGGTTGTTGGGCGGCCGGCCGTCACAAGACGCGAGATTTCATCTGGAGAGAGAGGGGAGAAAGAGGTCAGAGCACAGGGTAGGGCAGTGTGAGCAGAACCAGCGGTGTCGTTTGACTTAGCAAACGAGGATCGGATGTCGTCGACCTTCTTTTCAAAATGGTTGACGAAGTCATCTGCAGAGAGGGAGGGGGGGGGATTCAGGAGGGAGGAGAAGGTGGCAAAGAGCTTCCTAGGGTTAGAGGCGGATGCTTGGAATTTAGAGTGGTAGAAAGTGGCTTTAGCAGCAGAGACAGAAGAGGAAAATGTAGAGAGGAGGGAGTGAAAGGATGCCAGGTCCGCAGGGGAGGCGAGTTTTCCTCCATTTCCGCTCGGCTGCCCGGAGCCTTGTTCTGTGAGCTCGCAATGAGTCGTCGAGCCACGGAGCGGGAGGGGAGGACCGAGCCGGCCTGGAGGATAGGGGACATAGAGAGTCAAAGGATGCAGAAAGGGAGGAGAGGAGGGTTGAGGAGGCAGAATCAGGAGATAGGTTGGAGAAGGTTTGAGCAGAGGGAAGAGATGATAGGATGGAAGAGGAGAGAGTAGCGGGGGAGAGAGAGCGAAGGTTGGGACGGCGCGATACCATCCGAGTAGGGGCAGTGTGGGAAGTGTTGGATGAGAGCGAGAGGGAAAAGGATACAAGGTAGTGGTCGGAGACTTGGAGGGGAGTTGCAATGAGGTTAGTGGAAGAACAGCATCTAGTAAAGATGAGGTCGAGCGTATTGCCTGCCTTGTGAGTAGGGGGGAAGGTGAGAGGGTGAGGTCAAAAGAGGAGAGGAGTGGAAAGAAGGAGGCAGAGAGGAATGAGTCAAAGGTAGACGTGGGGAGGTTAAAGTCGCCCAGAACTGTGAGAGGTGAGCCGTCCTCAGGAAAGGAGCTTATCAAGGCATCAAGCTCATTGATGAACTCTCCGAGGGAACCTGGAGGGCGATAAATGATAAGGATGTTAAGCTTGAAGGGGCTGGTAACTGTGACAGCATGGAATTCAAAGGAGGCGATAGACAGATGGGTAAGGGGAGAAAGAGAGAATGACCACTTGGGAGAGATGAGGATCCCGGTGCCACCACCCCGCTGACCAGAAGCTCTCGGGTGTGCGAGAACACATGGGCGGACGAAGAGAGAGCAGTAGGAGTAGCAGTGTTATCTGTGGTGATCCATGTTTCCGTCAGTGCCAAGAAGTCGAGTGACTGGAGGGAGGCATAGGCTGAGATGAACTCTGCCTTGTTGGCCGCAGATCGGCAGTTCCAGAGGCTACCGGAGACCTGGAACTCCACGTGGGTCGTGCGCGCTGGGACCACCAGATTAGGGTGGCCGCGGCCACGCGGTGTGGAGCGTTTGTATGGTCTGTGCAGAGAGGAGAGAACAGGGATAGACAGACACATAGTTGACAGGCTACAGAAGAGGCTACGCTAATGCAAAGGAGATTGGAATGACAAGTGGACTACACGTCTCGAATGTTCAGAAAGTTAAGCTTACGTAGCAAGAATCTTATTGACTAAAATGATTAAAATGATACAGTACTGAGGAAGTAGGCTAGCTGGCAGTGGCTGCGTTGTTGACTTTGTAGGCTAGCTGGCAGTGGCTGCGTTGTTGACACTACACTAATCAAGTCGTTCCGTTGAGTGTAATAGTTTCTACAGTGCTGCTATTCGGGGGCTAGCTGGCTAGCTAGCAGTGTTGATTACGTTACGTTGCGTTAAAAGAATGACAATAGCTGGCTAGCTAACCTAGAAAATCGCTCTAGACTACACAATTATCTTTGATACAAAGTCGGTAGACGTTGGCTAGCTGTTGGCTAGCTAGCAGTGTCTCCTACGTTAAGGACGACAAATAGCTGGCTAGCTAACCTCGGTAAATTAAGATAATCACTCTAAAACTACACACTCTAAACTACACAATTATCTTGGATACGAAAACAGCAAAGACAACTATGTAGCTAGCTAACACTACACTAATCAAGTCGTTCAGTTGAGTGTAATAGTTTCTACAGTGCTGCTATTCGGTAGATGGTGGACGTTTGCTAGCTGGCTAGCTGCTGGGCAGATAGCAGTGTAGACTACGTTAGGACGACGAAATACGATAATTACGCAATTATCTTTGATACAAAGACGGCTATGTAGCTAGCTAAGAAGAAATTGCTAAGATTAGACAAATCAAACCGTTGTACTATAATGAAATGTAATGAAATGTAATGAAAAGTTATACTACCTGCGGACCGAAGTGCGGATGCGACCGCTCGCTCCAACCCGGAAGTATTATTATTATAACTTATTTTTTTTATTATAACTTTTTTTTCTTCATAATATAATGCGCCATACTCCAATGTGAGGGTTTTCAAAACAGTATACATGGTAACGAAAAACTAAAACCTTGTAAATTGATCAAGATTGTGACCATGCCAAAGGTTGGCCATCGAGCGCCATAAGCTTAGTCACCGGTGGACAACAAAGAATTTCAAGTACCCTTTGAACAATCAATTTATTTTGTTTTTCTGTTTCAATATTTTTTTTAAATTGCTCTACAATGGCCTTTTGAACAGAGCAGTATGAGCCATGCTACCAAACACTTAATTAATGTATTATAGATGCAAACTGAGTTTCCAGGCCTGAGGCTACTAACATTGCCCTGAGAGTTACTTCAATATATGTGGTCAGAGTTGTTTTTTTAGAATTCCTCTTTAAAAAACAACTTTTACATGAAATAGATGTCAAACTCAGC